>NC_091950.1:106647996-106837996 GCF_031021105.1 Erythrolamprus reginae | reverse complement strand
TACCATCAATCTTCCTATCCCACGGATTGGTCACTTTCTATGATCAAAGAACTGGCACCAAAGAAGCCTTCTGAGCCCATTCTCTCCTCCGCCCACTTCTCCTGCCACTTGTTCTAAGAGAAGCGGGGGGGGGGGATGAAATGAAATCCACTCTAGGTTGGATGGAGGCAAAGGAAGCAGGCCTCCCAAGTGGCTTCACAGCCAGCATCTCCATGGTAGAGCCAGCCAACCCCTTTGCTGCTTAGACACTACCTAAGACATGGCAGGATGAGTTGCTGAACATGAATTTTGTCTAAAGAGCTTCTAGTCGGAACACTAAATTGGTCTCACCGCCGAGACTCATGAATGCTTGCAGGGTCAGCGCAATTTTACTTCTGTACCTGTGGAGATAGCAAAATCGTGCACGGAGCCACAGGTGCACTTGTGTTTCGGTGACGTTAGGCACAAGCGAACTGGGGGCTACGAGTAATCTGACAGGGGCAGCATACAAATCTAATAAATATTATTATTATTGTTGTTGTTGTTGCTGCTGCTGCTGCTGCTGCTGTTGTTTTGTTGTTGTTGTTGTTGTTGTTGTTATTATTATTATTATTATTATTATTATTTCACTCCTGATGTTTTCCCTACTTTACACTGTCATCCCAAAGAGTTATGTACAGAGTATCATATTGTCATTATGTTGCTACATTTTACCTTCTTTTTAAGTGACTTGCGAATGGTTACTCCCTTTTCTACATATAATACTCTGTGAGCATAAAAAATGAAAGGAATCAGATTCAATCATGTTACATTCTCAGACTGAAGCACATAGGCTTCAGTTAGGCCCTCCATTTTGGAGGTAAAATACTGACTGCTGATTGGCTAGGCTGTCTGGCCTATCTAACAAGTCAGTTCTTCATGGAATAGCTACACTCACCTCAATACATGCAATGTGGGAGACTCCTGGAGTCCTTTTTATTGAGGAGGTTTTAATTTTCAGTAGGAACCAAGAGCAACTTATCCTGGCTGGTTTTTAAAATTGGATCAGAAGTTTCAACAGGTTTCTGGTCCAGTTTTAAAACAAAGTTTCTTGTTAGCAATATGGCCCAGTCAAACTGATGTGTATGACTTCAAATGCCTTATGCAGGGCCTTTTCCCACTAGCATTAAGCATGGCACAAGCATATCCCAGCAACAACTTTGTTTTGTTTGTTTCCACTTATAAAGAACCTATGATCCTATAAGTGAGGCAGGCTTCTGCTGTCCTTAATTGAACCAGTCCTCAAATAGTATGAAGTAATATTTCCCCCACAACCTCAGGGATCTACAATTCACCAATTCAGGGCCTACACAGCTTGAAAACAAAGGAGGAATCCATGCACTGATATTTCAAATCAATATTTTTATACAGAAAATCTCATTTCTGCAAGCCAAAGTCATGCATCTTAGCAGTTTCTCAGGGAGGGTAATTAAGAGATAACAGTTTGGTGGCTAGGCTGCTGCCAAAGATCAAAGTTAATTGTGAATTCCTTCATGAGATAAGGAGTCTCCAGTTTCACAGACTTACTTTACAGCTTCCCAGCATCTCCACAGACAGGGCTCTTTTACTCCAAGGATTTTAGCAGGAAAATAACAGGTGGCTAGCATAACCTGGCTGAAACCTCAAATCATCAACTGAATCCATTGCAAAATGTTGTAACTCCACCCTGAATTACCCATGCGCGACCCTTAAATACCTATAGGAAGTGGTCAACAATTCCCTAGAGTTAACAAACTACAGACTACTTCCTTTTTCCATACAAGTATTCTTGTCTTTTTCTTAATCTTCTATAGCGGGCATCTAGCAAAGGCTCCAGATCTTCCTTCTCCTCCTCTAAGTCAGACTCATTGGCATATCTGCCATCTCTAGTGGTTCTTTGGTTTCATTCAGGTCTATTTCTCCCTCACGCTACACTCTCTGCATCAGCTGGCAACACCACTGCCCCAGGATACCAAAATGGGCCTGGTTCATCTTCCTCACAATCTATCATTACCAGAGTTGGCCGAGGAGCACTCACAACACTATCTGACTCTGTAGTATCATCACCTAACCCCAAAAACGTTACCCTTAGACTATCCACTGTTGACCTCTCCTGATTCCTAAGAGGTCAATAAGAGGTGTGCATAAGTGCACCAGCGTGCCTTCCGTCCCCTGTCCTAATGGTTCTCACTACTATCATGTATATAACCATGGCTATATCTTTGTACACCACTAATACGTACTTGACAAAAGAAAATAAATAAATAAATAAATAAACAAACAAACAAACAAACAAGCAAACAAGCAAACAAGCAAACAAACAAACAAACAAACAAACAAACAAACAAACAAATAAATAAATAAATAAATAAATAAATAAATAAAGGGGGGCAGGATAGGAACTAGCAACAGAGACAGTTGGTTTCATATTGATTTAAGTTTTCTGCTACTCAGGACTTGGAAGCTGCTGCAGAAATTGAAGAGAGCTTTGAGAAATTGAAGAGAGCTTCCAGTGAGGTTCACCTCACTTTTGCCAAGTTATTTCATTAATAGCCTTTCAAAGGCCTATTTACCAAAGACCTATGTTATTTCCTAAATAACTTCTATAAACTAAGAGGAGCAATTTTCTGCATGAAACACACACACACATACCAAACAGCAAATCTGAGGCCTGAAAACAATCCTGATTTGTATAAGCTGCACCATGAAAGAACCGGCAATATTGTGTATTATTTAAAGGGACAAAGATTTAGAGAAGGAGACCTCTGGTTCAACAACAGCATTTTAATTATAGACAATCTCTGAACAGCGTGTACAAAAGAGAAGGTTCCCCCCCTCCTCTGTGGACAATAACAACGATTATTAGCCTGTTCTTTTCCCCTCTTGGTCTGTGGTTTAAAAGGAGGCACAAACCATCTAAACCAAATAAAACTGACCTTTGAACCTTTTCTGCTGTACTTTTTCTCATGCCACGATTTCTTTGGTGTGTTACTGATCTGAAGGTTCGTTCTGGGCTACAGCCACTTTCCCAGACAAGACTGCCTTTCGTCCCCTGACAAATCACTGCTGAGCCCCCTTTGTCCTGACCAACTTTGATCTCACCTGCCTGTCAGGAGAAAAAAGAACTCCCGTACAGTCAGAATGCATTACAAACAAATTGGCAACCATTTCATTCCCATACACACCATTTCAGCACAGATCAAGATTGAGATAGAAATTGTTAACCCTTTCCTTGACCCAGAGTGCCAGGAAGCAACTTGGGTACTAAAACAAGGACATTGATCAAGCCTTCCTTTGACAACTTATAGTCAAGACTGATTCAAAGAAACTCAAAATATTAAAACTATTTTGGCATTTGATGGAGCTGCAAGCATAGCAGAAAATAAATTCCTTCTAATTGGGTGATTAGGTAACTGGGCATAAACCGCGGAAACATAATAGGTATTCCCCCAAACATGAATGAAATTAATCCTATTGTAAATTGGTGGGTTTAGTACTGCAGCTGGATTCATTCCAAGATTCAACCTTGATCATTGATCCATTGTTGGTTTTATCCTTCTGTCCTCCTTCCCCTCCCACACAATTTTCTTTATGTTTAATTGAGAGAAATGTCAATGATGCTCTGTCCCATTGGAAAAAGTAATATGCCACTGCTGTTTACCGTAATTGTTTCTGTTCTAAAGTACAAAAAGTTCATTTGTGAAGAGAAGATTTTCTTCCAAAGTTATTTTCAGCTACTTCAGTGGGAATTTGCTGTTCTGTATTTTGTAAATACGTTTAAGATCAAGGTGTTAACTCTTTTCCAAAAGACACAGATTCTGCTTAGATCATAAACCATCACTGCACACTGAAATAAAATCCTTGGAAAAGGTGAGCTCTTTTTTCTGTATAGGTGTGTATTAGTTTTGCATATAGGAAGTCCCCAGAGCGAAATGCTCCTGGTTTACTCATGTGGTTTACTCATGCCTGTGAGTCGTCAGAGAGCCAGTTGTGAAGGGAGGGTGAAGTTCCGCCCACCCACCCAGACGCTGCCATTTGGGTTCTTTTACACTCTGCGCAAGCACAGAATGCTTTATGCATGCACAGACAGTAAAAGGACCCAAATGGTGGCATCTGGGCGGATGGGCAGAGCCTCATGCTCCCTTCATGACCAGCTCTCCAACGACTCACAGGCACAAGTGAACTGGGAGCATTTCACCCCTGGGTAGTCCGCAACTTACAACCACTATTGAGCCCCAAATTTCCATTGCTAAGCAACATAGCTGTTAAGTTATGACCTATAAAGCCCTTCATGGCACCAGGCCAGATTATCTCCAGGACCGCCTTCTGCCGCACGAATCCCAGCGACCAGTTAGGTCCCACAGAGTGGGCCTTCTCCAGGTCTCATCAACTAAACAATGTCATTTGACGGGACCCAGGGGAAGAGCCTTCTCTGTGGCGGCCCCGGCCCTCTGGAACCAACTCCCCCCCAGAGATTAGAATAGCCCCCACCCTCCTTGCCTTTCGTAAGCTCCTCAAAACCCACCTCTGCCGTCAGGCATAGGGGAACTGAGATTTTCTTTCCCCTTAGGCTTCTACAATTTATGCATGGTATGTTTGTATGTATGATTGGTTTTATAACAAGGGTTTTTAGCTGTTTTAGTATTGATTTCTACATGCTGTTTTTATCACTGTTGTTAGCTGCCTCGAGTCCACGGAGAGGGGCGACATTCAAATCAAATCAAATCAAATCAAATCAAATCAAATCAACAAACAAACAAATAAGTGAATTCTGCTACTTACTTGCCACCATTGTTAAGTGCATCACTGCAGTTGTTAAGATAGCAATGTGGTTCTTGGTGAATCTTCCTCATTGACTTTGCTTGACAGAAAGTTACAAAAGATGATCACATGATCCCGGACGCTGCAACCCTCATAAATGCATGCCAGTTGCAAAATGTCTGAGTTTTGATCACATTAAGATGCTGCTGTAGTGATAAGTGTAAAATATGGTCATAAGTTACTGTTCTCAGTTCCGTTGTAACTTTGAATGCTCACTTAAATGAATGGTTGTAAGTCAAGGACTATTTGTATATAACAGTGATGGTGAACCTTTTTTCCCTCGGATGCTGAAAGAGTATGAGTGCATGCTATCAGGCATTTGCGAGTGCCCATACTTATAATTTAATGTCTGGGGAGGGCAAAAACAGCTTCCCCCACCCCCCAGAGGCTCTCTGAAGGCTGGAAATGGCCTGTTGCCCAACTTCTGGTGGGCCCAGTAGGCTCGTGTTTCTCCCTCCCCAGGCCCCAAAGGCTTCCCTGGAGCCGGGGGAGAGTAAAAATGCCCTCCCCCATCCCCCTGGAGGCCCTCTGCAAGCCAAAAACACCCTCCTATAGCCTCCATGTGAGCCAAAAATCAACTGGCTGGCATGCACATGCACACTGGAGCTGATAGGGCAAGCTCGCGTGCCAGCAGATATGGCTCCACTGTGGCACCTGTGCCATAGGTTCGCCATCACTGGTATATAAGATATGGGATTGAGGATAGTGGTCTGAAGTATAAGCTTGGCAATTTGTCTGCAAACATTTTGTCACCATTCAAGGAGACATCGTCAATACGTTTTGAATTGTGCTTGTCTGTCAGAACACTGGTCTTTAAATACCTTTTATGTGTGCAAATTAATATGGGTGTTGTTTGTTCTTCCGAATATTACTACTTAGTATTCAAAAACATTTCATCTAGGGTTCAGTTTTTAGCAACTAAATATCTTAATATTATAACAACATTCCTATAACAGCAGGATAAAATTATATGTCAATCTTTAAAATATTTTTCAATTATGAATTTTGCCAGTTTGGCTTGAACATAGTTCTGTTTTTAATACAAAAAATATTTTATTATAAACATACATAAACAAACAGAAACAAAACATTATAAAAACAATGGATTATGTGTGGCAGTCCTGTTTCTTATTTTCTGTAGTGATATTTCTATATTACCATCATTTAATATTTCTAATGCTATATACATTTTATTTTACATAGGTCTTATATTGGTATCTCTTTTATTCCTATATTCAACCAATCCTCTTTTCCTTTTTTCCCCCTATTATTTAAGTTAGTTGACTATTTAATTGGTTGTTTTTATTTTATTTTTTTGTGTTTCCTGACTTTCTAACCAAAAGTAAAATTTATTCCAGCTTTGGTAGTAATCTGACTCATCCTTATCTTTTATTTACATTGTTAGTTTGTCCATTTCTGCACAATCATAATTTTTTCTCATACTTCATCTTCAGTTGGTATGTTTTCACTTTTCCATTGTTGTGCAAAAATTAATCTCACCACAGATATTATGTGCAGAATTAAGTAAGTTTGATGTCTTTCGTATCTTTCATGGGTTATTCCCAGTAGAAATAGATGAACGATAGTGTAAAATCTCCGTAACCACCCCACTCCAGGGGGAGGTTACTGCAAAATCCCCATTTCCTCCAAACCAGCTGGGACTCAGGAGGCAGAGGACAGTTGGGTGCAGGGCCAGTCAGAGGTGATACTTACCGGTTCTCCGAACTACTCAAAATTTCTGCTATCAGTTTTCCAGAACTGGTCAGAACCTGCTGAATCCCACCTCTAAAAGAAACACTTGCCATGTTAAAATTATTCGAGACTAGACTTTCAATCCTGGGCCTAGAAAGTTTAGAACTAAGACGCTTTAAACAAGATCTAAGTATTGCCCACAAGATCATATGCTGCAATGTCCTGCCTGTCGGCGACTACTTCAGCTTCAACCACAACAACACAAGAGCACACAATAGATTTAAACTTAATATTAACCGCTCCAAACTTGACAGTAAAAAATATGACTTCAGTAACTGAGTTGTCGAAGCGTGGAACTCATTACCGGACTCCATAGTGTCATCCCCAAACCCCCAACGCTTCACCCTTAAATTATCTACGGTTGACCTATCCAGATTCCTAAGAGGTCAGTAAGGGACGAGTACAAGTGCACTAGAGTGCCTTCTGTCCCCTGTCCTATTGCTCTCCTATATCTCCTATACATTTCTTCTATTCCTATATCTCTTCTTCTATTCTTTCATTGGTATGTTTTATTCCTATACCTTCTCTTCTATTCTTTCTTAGATATATTTTACTATGAGTATATCCTCTATAAGCTTCATCATGTATTTTACTATGTGTATATAGATATATACCCACTAAAAACCTCATTGTGTATTGGACAAAATAAATAAATAAAATAAAATAAATTTTTAAAAAGAAAGCCATAAAGTATGGTGTAGATATAAATGTTTTAAGTTAGGAGTTAGCTTCCCTGAGAGTGTGTCAGCCATTTGATTGTTTCTTGATTCACACCTGCACCTGGATATTTAAATCTATGAAAGCAGTAAATTCAAAAATTGTATGGCAGGAGTCTCCAACCTTTCTGACTTTGTGGGCTGACGGAGGGGAGGAGGGAATGGTTCTGCGCAAGCAGCAAGCATGTACACTCACGCATGCAGCTCCATTTACACAAGCAATGGGTGCAAGCGTGTACACTCTCCCGCTGCTTTGGTGACCCGATTCTTGGCTGGCTGAGGCTAGAGACTTGGGGACCCCTGTGGTATGGTATAGATTTTTTATTTTTTATATTTCCTTATTTTGATTATGATTGTGATTGTGATTGTGATTGTGATTGTGATTAATTAGATTTGTATACCGCACCTCTCCGAAGATTTTTATAATTTTAATTATAAATTTTATAATTTATTATAAGGTTATTATATTATTATACAATAATTTAAATAGTTATAATCTGGCACTGCTTCTTTGAATTGTTTTATGCTCTGGCTAGTGTCATCTTGGATGGTGTCCAGCCACCAAGTTCTTTGGCAGACTACTTTCCCCTTACCACTTATGCTGTTTGAGCTGGTAGTTAAACTCCACGTGATGATTTTAATATGTTATAAACAGAATATAACAGAGATATATTCTGTATATCTCCGTTATATTGTATATCTCTGAGAAGGGCAGCATACAAATCTAATTAATAAATTAATTAATAATAAACATGTTTATTTATCTGGCATTTTCATATCAACTAATGATTGCAGCTGTGAGAGCAATCATGGGCTTCCCTAAATATGCCCATGTTACACCAACATTCCGCAGTCTGCATTGGTTGCCAATCAGTTTCCGGTCACAATTCAAAGTGTTGGTTATGACCTATAAAGCCCTTCAGGGCATCGGACCAGAATATCTCCGGGACCGTCTTCTGCCGCACAAAGCCCAGCGACCAGTTAGGTCCCACAGAGTTGGCCTTCTCTGGGTCCCGTCGACTAAACAATGTCATTTGGCGGGACCCAGGGGAAGAGCCTTCTCTGTGGCGGCCCCGGCCCTCTGGAACCAACTCCCCCCAGAGATCAGAATTGCCCCCACCCTCCTCGCCTTTCCTAAGCTCCTTAAAAACCCACCTTTGTCGTCAGGCATGGGGGAACTGAGATATTCCCTTACCCCTAGGCCTATACAATTTATGCATGGTATGCTTGTGTGTATGTTTGGTTTTTTAAATAAGGGTTTTTAAAATTATTTTAAATATTAGATTTATTACATGTTGTTTCATTATTGTTGTTAGCCGCCCCAAGTCTACGGAGAGGGGCGGCATACAAATCTAATAAATAAATAAATAAGTAAATAAATAGATTAAGATGAAGTTGCTCAGACCTGTGTTCACAATCTGTATCATCACAAAGAGGTAAGAAAGGAAGACTTGTCCCAAATTGCTTTTTCCAGTGAATGACATGGCCAAAATAAATGAGACACAATTTCATGATTTTGCCTTCTGGTGTTATACTCCCCCACAAATAGTGGGTATCTGTACCCCTCGGGGTATGCAGAGTGATGCCAGGTGGGCGCATGACCCTGGGGAACATGCTTTTTTTTTTTTTTGCACCAAACAATAGAACACAGCACAGAGCAGGAGGTATGAATATCTCTGGGACTGCCTTCTGCCGCACGAATCCCAGCGACCAGTTAGGTCCCACAGAATTGGCCTTCTCCGGGTCCCATCAACGAAACAATGTCATCTGGCGGGAGCCAGGGGAAGAGCCTTCTCTGTGGTGGCCCCGACCTTCTGGAATCAACTCCCCCCAGAGATTAGGACTGCCCCCACCCTCCTTGCCTTTCGCAAACTCCTCAAAACCCACCTCTGTTGTCAGGTTTCCGCGTTATGTATGGTCTGTATGAGATGTATAATTATTTTTTTGTTTTATATCTATATATATTAAGGGTTTTAAATTGTTCTTAATGTATTGGATTTGTATTGTTTCTTGTTGTGAGCTGCTCCGAGTCTTTGGAGAGGGGCGGCATACAAATCCAAATAATAATAATAATAATAATAATAATAATAATAATAATAATGAAGTGCAGATAAGAAACCCTTAAGAGACCCCATGGAAAATTATTTAGCAGGGATGAAAAGAAAGAAGGAGAGAGACGGAGATAATGAGACAAACATAAATCTCCCCAAAGCTAAGATGAGGAAATTTGACAAAGTGTATGTAGCACTTGGCTTCACTGTGACTATGGTGGGAGATGAGGAAAGACCCGTATGTTTACTGTGTCTAAAAATGTTGGCAGCAGACAGCATAAAGCCGAATAAATTCAACACATTTCATCCCAATCACATTGATAAATCGCCTGGTTTTTTTCATCAAAAATGTGCTGAATATTGCAAACAATCATCCTGGCGGAGAGTTGGGGGGGCCGCAAATGTTTATTTCTTTCTGGGGGGGTGTAACAGAAAATAATTGAGAAGCACTGCCCTAGTACATGCTAGTTAATCAGATGTCCAAGGAATATGCAAGAGTCTTCTCCAACACTACAGCTCAAGCAAGTCAATTTTCTTCCTATCTTGCTTTTTTAAAGTCCAGCTTTCACAATCACAGGTAGCTACAGGGAACAGAATATATATGTACTCTGTATGGAGAGTAAAACTGAATCTTGCACTGAAAATAAACAACCAGTAATACTGTTATGCATCTGTGGCCAAGGGTCAACTGCAAAAACAATGCAGAAAAAGGAGCTGTGTAAACTCTATGTTTATCACTATTTGCGTACCTGACATGTATAGGAAGGGACTATGATGAACAATCAAAATAATATATGAAGAAAAATGAAAATATTGTCTTTAAAAATGCACTTATTCTCCTGCATTTACACAAATGCAATTTTGACTGAACAAATACTATACATGCATTTTTCTGAACTCTAAATAAAAATGCTATTCATAATTGGCTGTTTTTTAAGAGTCCCGCTTGCCTTGGATATCACAAAAGAATACAACAGTAATTAATGATTTTTTTAAAAAGGCCTTATGGCTGAAGAGATTTTCATAGGCAGAAAGAAAAATGTGGATTTGAGTACTCCATATCAAAGAGTTAATTTCGGCTATTTCAATAAGTTATTTTCACAATCAGATGTTTTTAGACGGGTGGTCCTTAAAGTGCCTGCTGAAGGCTCTAATTAGTGATCATTTAAAGTACTTAACTAATGTTAACTCCAGAACCAAAAGGATGCTCTTGAGACTGCCCTGTTCATTCCTTTTCATTTTGGAGCTTTGAAGATAATTGATTTGTGAAGACTGCAGAATTCTCTCACAAACCAGAGGCAAATATAGCAAAGAGCTAATCTTGATTTAGCCATTGAGGTAACTAATGGAGAAAAACTAACTGTTGTTTTTCCTCTCTTTTTTCATATCGTTGTACAAAGTTTAAAACAGAAAAACATGAGTTTTAAAACTACTTGTATAATCACATTAAGAATTAAGAAAAAGGACAAAAAGATCTTAGATAATTCAATAATGTGAATATGTCTCATTAAAGTCAATGGGGTCTACTCTGGACTATCATGGACTAATACACTATAAAATAATATAGAGGGATCTGGTATTTATCAATAATGTAACATTCCACACTTGGTCCAAGGTTAAATCTTACTGGCATTTATTTATAATATCTACATTCTCAAATCCAAATTACATTTTGCATGATTATTAAGAGATTGTTTGGGACACTGAATATTTCCTTAGGGTTGTTTAATGTTGCTATAGTTACCTGTATCTTCTTAACTTGGCTAATAGTTCAATAACACAAAAAAGATTTTGGGAATTGTTTTGTATTTCTTATGATAAGAGCATTTGAATCTTGCCTATTGAACTTCTATAAAACTGAACATGTTAATGATTTGTACAATTACAATAAATTCCAGCAAATGTTTTTCTAGTAGATATATAATAATAATATTATAATGTTAATATACATGATAATAAATAAATGTGTAAACTATAATAGATTATAAAAAGTAAGTGGAAAGTGGCAAGCAAGAGAGATAGCAATAATGTTTTATCTGCAAACTGACAGCTGATTATTTTTGCTCTTATTCAACAAGTAAATTTCCTAGAGAATTAAGAACATACTTACTAGTAGTTATTAATTATGGTTATCACTAGCCATCATTTTGATATTACTGCCATTACTCCTTAGACATAATTAGACAGTACATGATTTGATTTTGGTAAAAACATGTGTTTATGTCATGGTACTTGTAAATTTACCAACCTCTTGTGATAATATTCTTTTACAGATAGAAAATGGAAATGAAAATGACTACCAATAAAACCACAATTATTTCTGTAAGCACAGTTTGCATTTTAGTTCTCTTGATAACCAAAAGGAACATTTTAAAAACATGTTAAAATTATCAATAAGAATGCTTCTGTTTCTCTTTAAATTATATATCTTTTTGAATCGATAAAGGAAACTAATACTAGCATTCGCAGATTTCCAGATTATCTTCAAAAACTATTATATAGGAGCCACCATGGAAACAGCATATTACAATGATCCTATCCGAGAAGGATTACACTGAAAAGAAATGTTTCAAGGAAGTACAGTGGTGAGCCCAAAACACTTTTTTTTTTACCCATGGTACGCTATCCATCTACCTACACTCTCCCCATACCACAGTACACCCAGATATCCCATTTTCACCAGTAGTAGGTTGCTACTGATTTGGGAGAATTGGTAGCAACAGTGGCAAGAGGCTCCACCCATCCACCTGGACATCATCAAAAATGTTCTGCGCAGAAGCTTTGTGCATACATAAAGCATGCATGTGCACCCATGCGCTCCCATTCCTGAATCGGTAGCAAAGGTAAATGAAACCCACTATTGATTTTCATCTATGTGGCCAGAGGACAGTTAAAAATACTTGCTTATACTAAGTGTTGTGGTTAGCTCTGGCCCAGCTCCTGCCCCAAGGAATGTGCAGGTGGATATGGAGGAAACATCCCCATGCTGCAGGCCTGTTTTGCTCCCGATGGAATCTGCCGACGAAGCCTCCTCTGACCAAGGAAGCGTGAGTGACAGGGAAGAGGGGAGTTTGACAGACAGCCCAGGAGAAGATCAATCATCTGTATCATCCCTGGATTCAGAACAAGAATTAATGACATATCCACGCATGCGTAGAGTGGTGCATAGGAGACAACAACTGAAGGATTATTACAAGAGAAAATGAGGCCACCTGTGGTTGGGTGGGGCTGCTGTAATTAGTGCTACAGATAAAAGTGCAACCTGGTGTTTTAGCCTCATGGCAGTTTATCTGATTCATTGTTTCGTCAAGATCATGGTTTTTGTGCTGTTCAAGATTGTGTGTGAACTCTCTGGACTTTAGAATTGGACTCAATTTCCCAGTTATTGGGTGAGCAATTGGACTGCATTTAACCTGTGCCTTGTGTGTACCAGAAAATCCCTTTGACATTTAAAAAGGGAGCTGTTTCTGTTTATAAAAACTTTTGGGTTTTCCTTTTATCGTGTGGTGTGTGTCTTCCTGGACTAATTACCCTGTAATTACGGGCGGCTGAAACACGCAGGCAGAACACTAAGTAAGGACCAATTTTTTTGACAGTGAGAACAATTAATCCATGGAATAATTTCCTTCTTAGAGATGGGGGAACTCCATCCATCACTGGAGGTTTTGAAAAATAGACTGGGCAAATGTTTGATTCGGATAGTGTAGGGTCTCCTGCTTGAGCCAGGTTTTGGACGACAAGACCTCCAGACTTATGTTTCTAAGTGAGCTTATTTTGTTTCCTGTTTTATTGGATTTTTACAATAATTTAGCACAGGGGTCCCCCAGTACCGGTCCGCGGGACATGTTGCACCGGTCCGCGGAGTCAGTTGCTGCTGTGGAGCCGGCGAGTGCCAAGCTGTTTCCTATCTCTTTCCCCTCCCGTTCACTCGGGACCACCGTTTGACTTGGGCCGAGAAAACTTTTGCTTGCTTCCTTCCTTCCTTCCTTCCTTTCCTGTCTTTTTCCCTTCGTCGAAAGTGGTCTATTTCCTCCTCACGAAGCCCTCTCTCTGCCTGCAGCTCAGACGGAAAGGCTTTGGCATTGTGGCATGGGGGCAAAGCCAGGGGTGTGCGTGTAACCATGAAGCCCCCCCACCAGCTCCGGTAATTTTCTTTTGGAAGGATTCCTTGCTGCAAGAAAAGTACCAGACCTGGCAATGGTGGGCGCTCCAAGCAGGCAGCAATCGCAAAGGAAGGTGACTGTGTCCGTGGAGGCACCTCCCCCCCTCTGGGATTCCTTGCTGCAATCCCAGACGGAGCAGGCGCTGGGGGGGGATTCCTCTGAAACTGCCGAAAGGAAGGAAGGAACCAAGCAAAAGTTTTCTCCCTCAGGTGGACCGCCTCAGCCCGAGGCAAAGGGGGGTCCCGAGTGAATAGGAGGGGAAAGAGAAAGGAAACCGCCCCCTCCTACCCTTCCTCCCTCTGTCACCTCGGCTCCCCTGCAAAATTAAAAAGGGGGGGAGAAAAGAGAGGCAATGGAACGATAAGCTACACCCCCATGCTTAATCCATACCCATGCCCCAAACCATACCCCTTTCTGCCACCACCGGGCCATAGAAAAATTTTCTTGCTGAAACTGGTCCCTGGTGGAAAAAAGGTTGGGGACCACTGATTTAGCAGATGGCCTAATTGTTCGGTTTATTGTCGACTAAAGAGAAGTGGGTTTTTAAAAAGCAATTGCTGTTTGTATCTAAGTCCGAGTAACATCCAGCATTACCCAAGTAGGGTTATATCTTCCCCAAGCCTCCAAGTGGGACTTTAACCTCCTCTTATCTGCTCCCAATGCTCCAGATCACAGTGGAGAAGGGTGGAATATAATAATTAGTATTATCATTTAGACTTACATACTGCTTCACAGTGCTTTACAACCCTCTCTAAGCGGTTTACAGAGAGTAAGCATATTGCCCCCAACAATCTGGGTCCTCATTTTACCGACCTTGGAAGGATGGAAGGCTGAGGCAACCTTGAGCATACTGAGATTCAATCGGCCAAACTGTTGGCAGCAGGTGATCAGCAGAAGTAGCTTGCAGTACTGCACTCTAACCACTGCACCACCGAGGTCCATGGATGATGGACATCATTTTATTAAGAGATGTACGCCATTGGATGTTTTAAGATTCTGAATGGTTGAGAGATGCGGTTATGTTGAAAGCAGGGATTTGAAGAACTTTTAAAAATATATCTTCAGTAGGTGAGTGTTGATACACTTGAAGTCCTGCATTGAAGCTGAGAAGCTTCTATTTTTTTCTTTGAGAAAATGTATATAAAGTGAAAAATGTATAACCGTGGTGAATTGGCCCCTTGGCTGAATGTAGAGGCTAGCAATTGCCTAATCTTGCCTGTACTGCATAGGAAGCCCAGGCTATGGAATATGTTTCAGGTTACAATGAGGAAATTAGCTTTTTAAATGATTTTCCCTGTTTAGTTATATCATTTTCCAAAGAGACAACAGATGAAGAGGGGCATTCCAATCAGAGCGCAGAAGATGTGCAATACAATATGTAATTCTTCCTTATCTTCATTTCACTTGCACCTTAGGAAGGCGGAGAAGGAATCACAGCCCTGAGATATGAGGAAGCAATATGCATACATAGTACCCTCTAGTGATGCAAATGAAAAAAAGGGGGGGGGGATCAGCCTGCAACTGAAGTTATAAATGAATTTTTTCTTACTGAGCAAGAACAAAAGAAACTAAACCAAGAGGAGAGACAGCAGGTTCAACTCACCTGTGGAATCCTTACACCGAAATTAAATAGCACTCATGGGAAAGGGCCATGCTTTCAACAGGTTTGCCTAGGACATTCTGAGCCATTAGCAGGCCTAATACGCTGCATTACCTTTCCAGTCACTTGTTGCCCCTTTATTTTGATACCTACTTAAAATATCAAAGCTGTGAGAGGCTCAATGAGATATTGAAAGCTGAGCAATGCCGGTTTTATATGACAGCCCCAACCCTTCCTTCTATCTTTTAAAGAGTCCTCTGCCAATGTCATGAGATGAAAAAGAAATCAAACTTCCATGGGTGGGACATCAGTGACTGACAAACGATGGCCAGATCAAAAAGAAGGCTATGTTAATAAATCAAAGGGTCCAAACAAAAGGCGGAATAGAAAAAGTATTTGGAACCATGTAACTTAGATGTAGCCTGTCACAACTTGGTGTAATTTAAAGCTCTCTGAATAATTCTCATCCCTTGCTTTTGTCCACAGTGCGAAAGCCTGTTAAATTTCTTGTTTAAAGCTGCAGTTCTTAAAATGCATTACGGATGTTTGCCCACTGAAAATCGCAGCTTTAAATTCCATTATAAACTGAACTATTACAAGATAGCTAGAAGATTCTCCATCATTTTCATTCCTGTGATCCTTTTGTGAATTAAGATGGCATTATGTGCAGTGGATAGAATAAGCAACCAGTTTCAAGCCATTTGACTACTGAGATATCACAGAAATATAGTCTTGAGTAGGACATCAATGGTCAATTGACAGGAAATGATATTATTGCAGAAAAAACTGCTACTAACCAGATGGATGGGTTGAAACACCCTAGTAAGACCGTATTTAGAATATCACATCCAGTTTTAGTCAGCCCACTGCAAAAAAATGTTGAGATTTTGGAAAGAGTTCAGAGAAGATGATTATTTATTTATTTATTTATTCATTCATTCATTCATTTTTGTTTTGTCAAGTATGAATTGGTGGTATACAGAGATATAATAATATTTATATACATGATACTAGTAAAAGAGAAACAGTAGGACAGGGGACGGAAGGCAGTGGTGCACTTATGCATGGCCCTAACTGACCTCTTAGGAATCGGGAGAGGTCAATAGTAGATAGTCTAAGACAGAGGTAGGCAAAGTTGGCTCTTCTATGATATGTGGACTTCAAATCAATGATATGGCTCAGGAATTCTGGGAGTTGAAGTCTACAAGTCATAGAAGAGCCAACTTTGCCTACCCCTGGTCTGAAGTTTTGGGGGTTAGGTGAAGATACTACAGAGTCTGGTAGTAAGTAAGGGGCTTAGAAGCTATAACATATGGAGAATGATTGCAGGACCTGGGTATACCTAGTCTAGTAAAAAGAAGGACCAGGAGTGACATGATAGCATGATATTTGAAGGCCTGACACAAAGAAGAGGGGCCAACGTATTCACCAAAGCATCTCAAGGTAGACAAGAAACAATGGCTGGAAATTAATCAAGGTAAGAAGCAACCTGGAATAGGAGTGTCAAACTCATTGTGTCATGGCACCACATGATATATCATGACCTTTTCCCCTCTTCGTTAAACTAGGGGTGGGCGTGGCCAGTGCGTGATGCGTCTGGCCCACAGACCGCAAGTTTGACACTCCTGCCCTAGAACTAAGAAGAATATTCCTAACAGTGAGAAAAATTGACCAGTGGAACACATTTCCATCAGAAGTTCTGTGTGTCACATCTCCAGAGGCTTTCAGGAAGAGACTGGACAGCCATTTTTCAGAAACAGTAGAGGTCTCCTGTGTGACCAGGGGTTGGACTAGATGACCTCCAAGGTGCTTTCTAACTCTGTTACTGTTCCAGCTGATACCCAATCTTTTTTTTTTAGCTTGATGAAGGTATTCTTTGATAGTACTGACATTTTGTTATTAGGGTATACTATTCTAGAAATTGAAAAATGGTATAAAAGTTATAACAACAAAATAACTGAACATACTTTCAAACAAATAATTTATTTTGTCCTGCAATGATTTCATCAGATGAACATTCAATATAGGTTTCCCATTTTCATTTCTGGGTTAAGGCTTTATCTCTACATGTAAAGGCAAGTGATCAAGTTTTCAAATGCCTACCATCCTGCTTTGTCAATTGCTTTTAAGAGACCAGGGTTTTGTTCTCTTTGATGTGGGCATATCTCTTGTTTATTCAAAGTTCTGAAAACATTATTAAATGAACAGCATCAATAGAAGCTCATTGTACAATCACTGAAACAAATCCCTTGAACTTTTGCTATTCACTGCTCTTGCATAGGTGAAGCAATACATCCGAAAAAAAGGTGGGCTTGCAAGAATTGGGTTTAAATGGCAACATTATACTACATTCACTAAGCAGCACTGAGAAGTTATTGTGGGCTTAATTAGTGGATCTGCAGTACTATATTAAAATGGAAACAATATTCTACTCTTATGTTTTACTTTGAGGAATACACAAGTTAAGTAATTTGTACTATAAGAAAATGGCATTGCAATGAATATCACTCCATTAACTTAAACTACAGAATTGGCTGTTTAGATAAATGAAATAATTTGAAGACTGGGCTCACTATGTCTGACTCATATTATTCTAAATCAATTAAACAATCGTTTCTTGAAATAAAATTAGCTCTAACCATCATTCTTGGTTTTCAGGAGTAGAGGAATTATATCATATTTTTATCCAGAACACCAAAATGCATGTATCATTTTCAGTTGTAGGTAAACCTTACTTAACATGGGTTCTAATAAGTTTATATATAAAATGCGGTAATTGGGGATTTTCATACAGTTTACTAGCTAAATAACCATGTTCTGCTATGGAACTGTATGATCAGGTTTGATAAATCGGCATTTACAGCTTGAAAATGTGTGGTTACAATCAGCTTCTCCTCCTCCTTCTCTCCTTCAGGCTTGCCCCACAGTAATCTCCCCTATCCCCTTCTCTCCTCAGGCTTGCCATACAGAAGCATGCCCTCTCCCCCAGCTTTTCCCATAGAAGCTTCCCCTACCCTACCCTCTTCTCTCCCTCAGCCTTGCCCCACAGAAGCCTCCCCTATCCTATCCCCTGCTTGCTGCTGTGAAAGTAAAACTGAACCTGAAACTCCTCTCCTCTGCTTGTATTTTGCATTTGGATCAGATTTCTTTTCAGGTGGGGAGGGGGAGTAGAACTCCTTAGCATCAGAGTGTGTTAATAACAATATAAGAAATATTAATGCTCCAATGATCATTTGAAAAATCATTTCTTAGTGAGCACCTAGAAGGCAAGAGGAACATACATTGGCAAATTTCAAGTTTGTAGACTTTACGGTTCTGGAGATTTCATGATTAAAGCGTGAGTAGTTTTTGCTTTTATATAGAGATATTTATTTCATTTATTTATTTTATGTACGCTGAGAGCATATGCACCAAGACAAATTCCTTGTGTGTCCAATCACACTTGGCCAATAAAAATTCTATTCTATTATATTATATTATAAGATTTATCTGCCTCAGGATAACTCTGGGTGTGTTTATGACCCACTTCATTCCAAAGATTAAAAGCATGTAACTAAAAAATAACATAAGATTCCACTTCTTTTTATTTGGAAGAGCTCTAGGCAATCAGAGTAAGTGATCTTTGGATGATAAATTTTTGGCACAAATGTAAGAACCCTCCAGTCTCTGGAACTCTTGAGAACTAAGGAGAAAATTCCTAATGGTGAGACCAATCAATCAATGGAATAGCTTGCCTTCCAAAGTACTGAATGCCCCATCACTGGAGGCTTTAAAAAAAGAAACTGGACAACTATTTGTGTGAAATGGTGTAAGGTCTGCTTGAGCAGGGTGTTGGACTAGAAATACTCTAAGGACCCTTCCAATTCTATTATTTTATATTCTATGAGTCTTTGTGAATAATTGCAAATGAAACAGACATTCTATTCTGAACTTATTGCAGAGATTTTGTCTCTTAAAACAATAGTTTATATTTTCTTCAGATAAAAATAACGAAATTCATTTCTGTAATGAGGGGTCAAAGTCATCACTGAAAGAAGATTACTGAAATTCAGGAAAGATATTAAAAGTCTGCAGTTATCAAGGAAGAGAAAGTGAAGTTTAACATTGAGGGGCTTCTAATAAGCTGGCTTCTTGGTGGCCTTGGAAACAGAATACTGGCTCACGTGAGCTCTTAGATTTTGCAGAATGCTTATATTTCTATTTAGTTTTTAAAACAAATAAATAAAAGGATGTCTGGATTATTTATACAGGTTTCAAACATAAGTAACTGCTATTATAAATTCTTTTAAAATAAATGTATAAAACATGTACAGTTTATTATTATTATTATTGATAATAATAATAATAATAATAATAATAATAATAATAATAATAATAATAATAATAATAATAATAATAATAATAATATTTGTATGCCACCCCTCTCCGAAGACTCAGAGCGGCTCACAACAACAATACAGAATACAAATCGAATGATTAAAAACAGAACAGTTATATATTATACATACAATCCCAAACAATATACTGAATTCTAATATCAGAAGTCATTGGACAAAGCTATTTTACTTTAAATATATTTTAAATATATTTACTTTAAATATATTTTAAAATGTATTTATATATTTTATATAATATATATATAAATATATTTTAAATTTCCTCTTATGTTCTGTGGGATATTTAACTTCATCTACTAACTTTCTAAATTACAACTGGTCACATCAAGTCACATATCCTAATGACAGTTCCTATAATAATCCAATCATTTAAGCTTTAGGTCATTATTACATTATTATCCAAGATACTTAACCTTCTTTTACCCCTAAAGATCCAAAAATTTATTGCCTGAGGCAAAGCAACAATGATTTCTGCCCCCTCAATCAAGATGAATAGTATCCAAAGCCTTTCAATTGTATTGTGACATTTCACAAGTGCTTTCTTTCCAAAGTAGCAATAAAAATATAATAACAACAAACTTACTCCTTTGCATGACAATGAAGAAAATCCCGAAGTTGCTTCCTTAGCAATCATCTCATTCTGTCTAAGAGTAGGCTAGATTTATTCAAGCATAACCTAATTTTGTTTTTCATTTCTACGATCCTCCACCTACCAATTGCACATGGTTCTTATTGAGTTATTCTCATATTTAGTTATGTAAAATTGGTCCTGTGAGATTTCCTCCTTAAATTGCAGACCGTTTTCTTTAAGGCTTCACTATTCTTTTTCAGAGACCAGAATTTAGGACGACCTCTTCTTTCTGGCTTTATAGATACATCTGTTCACATGTTACAGGTATAAGCTGGCGATTCTCTTATGGAAATTAGTACTAGAGAAAGAAACTGGCTCTTCAAAAAGCAAACTGTTGTATAACTTTAAATTTGTGTCCATTCACTTGTGGAAATTTGACATAATCCTAAATTTCATTTTTGAAAAAAATGGTTACGCCATGTATTCAATGCAGTGTGTACATCAAAGACTTTCTTTCTTTGCCACATTATCATAAATACACAATCCAGAACCAGCATAATAAATAATCCTTATTCTGAAACTGAATCATATAACTCTTGTGTTCTGTGCAATTTCATTCAGTCCATCAACTCATAAAAACTGAAAACTGAATAAAGCATTGTGATATTTTTTTTTGCCACAGGAGCGCCATCTTGTGTCTCCATACAACTACTCTCCTTTCAGAATTGGAACCGTACTGTAGAAATACTGTAGTTGCAAAACCCATTTCCTTATTATAATGGAAAGTTAGTATAATGGAGTTAAAGATTTCAGTTATCTGGAGTAGAAAGCTTACTAAAAATTGGATGGACAACAGCGTCTCTCAGACCCTACTTTCATTAACTTACATAGGCACTTGGATTTGAATGTTACTTTTAGGAATATAATACAGTATAGCCTAAACTTTGTTACATCCAGGATTTCTTGCCCTTGAGTAATATACTGAAATACTGCTCCTTAATTTGGTATACCTGAAAAGATTTGTCAGCAAGCCAAGATTTATTGTTCTGCCTAGTTGAATCTACAAAACAGGTAGCCAACTGAACCATGGGATTGAAACTTAGAACAGCAAAGAGATGAGCCATAGTGGCTCTATCCTGCTCAGAATGATTTGAAGGATAGAAAATGGTTCTCTGGGAAACTCTTTTGGGTCCAATTGGACATTCTCTTGTCCAACACAGCAGGGATGTTTCTACCAGGGAAAGAAAAAGAAAAGTAAGTTGGATAACTCTACATCTATAAAAAGTTATGCTGGTGGGTAGAATGTTCTTCATTTCTGTCCCTCCCAAAGGATAAGATTTATTCTAAAAGTGCTGATAAATAGAATCTGCTTAGGAGTAGAAGGTGAAGTGTTAGCTATTTTCTCTGTTTCTGTGAGTATGAAAAGTGGAGAATTAAGCTCTGAACCACTTCCCAGCTTTAACTAAACATATCCTTAATGCACTTCCAATCAAATGGATATGATTTTCACCAGGTGCTGTCATTCCTTCTTAGTTGTTAGTTCCTTGTTAATCATTCTAATTCTTATTGTTTCTCAACTGCTCAAGTCCCAAAAGAGAAGGACAGGGCTTTCTATATTTTGTTGCTATGTAACATGATATAAAACAACTTTGGAACATCTCCCTGAATGCATGCCACTAAAAGGAGAGTCCAAATCTTTTTTTGCAGCAGCTGCTGTCCATTAAATCACAAACGTGCTGCAGAAACCTCCTGCTAAACTATGTCAGAAGCTAGAGAGCTGGATTTGTGTGACTACTAGAAAGAAATCCCTCCAAGGAATGTGATTACTTCTTAAATGACTTCCACTTTTTAAGTAGGACATTAACTGAAAAGAACAAGCAAAAGAAAGAGATTGTTTTTCCATAGTATGTTATTGTACAAGGACAGAGGTGGATTACAACAATAAATCCAACATTAATTACAGAATGCACAATTATATTCTGCAGTTACTGAATTAGGTCTATTTAATAATGAAATAATGAATCACTGCTAATCACTGGCTGAAGGTTGTAAATATTTTGTTAAATTAGCCATTTAATTGTATTTACCTTTGGTAATCCAAACTGCTACTGAAAACTGCTACTGAGGAATCATTGGATGAATGCTTATGTGTGGCATTGCAAAACACATTTGGCTCATAGGAGAGAATATTTGTAGCTCAGAGTTGAAATGAGAGGTCCTTGGTACTCTCTGAGCAGGATTGTTTTCTTGCATGTGTTACATTATCCAACTAGGTAACATCACTGCTAGCATTGATGATGGGAAATCAAATGTGAACCAAGCTCAAAAAGCAGCTAGGACCCCATATGTTTTGACCATTTATATTTTCTATGATAGCAGGAACCTCAAAAGATATTCCAGAGGTGTCAAGAGGGTTTTTTTTAATCCAGAAGAACCTTAAACAATCTTTTTCTCAAAAATATACATGGAACTTCAGCTGATATAGTTACTTTCGCAATGCTTGAGGTCAAAGGGATAGAGGGAAAAGGAGAACAAACCTCCTTTCTCCATTCCTGTTGTCAGAAAATGAAAAAATCTGAAAAAAAGATCACCACAATTTCCAGTTCTCCAATTGAAATTGCTTTATAGGTGTTTTAAAAGTTATAGAGTTACTGCATGTTATTTGACATTTCGATACAACCTGTTGTTGGAAGTTATGCTTTTGAATAAAAATATGATTTTGTTACATCTGGAAAAGCCATTTCTTAGTGATTTGATCTTCAATCTTTTCCCAAAAGATAAGCATAATTGTTATTGGGATGAATATATCCATGTAGTTTTCTTAGCAATAATACCTGTATGGTCTGCCATTGCATCCCGGGATGCTTCTTTAATTTCTCAGTTTTAGCTCATAGTTTGTTTATTTTTTACAAAAATACTAATTAGGTCCAGTTATGCTCAGCTTTTCACTATTAGTCAAGATCTGGCTAGACTTGTGATAAAAATAAGTTTATCGCTAAAAGACATTTTTGTATTTGGATTTTCAAAGCAGCTCTAACTAAGAACCCAGTAGCTTTTCAGATGAGTTTTTTTTTTAAATTGAACTTTTATCCACTTTGTTTATTTTATTACGTAGAGAGTCTAGACAAAAATATCCTCCATCCATCCCATATTTCTTCCATGTCTTTTCTTTATACAATGCAAACCATTAAAGGAATCACAGAACACCATTTTCTGAATGGCAAAACTAGAAATTGTCCATGTGGAAATTTTATGTATTTGCATTTTGTGTATAGAAGCTGTATTATGATTCTTGTTAACGGAAAAGTTTTATATAATTCAGGAGCTCACACTTTCTTTATCAAAGTTCATCAGTTTATCAAGGCTTCCAGAAAATTAAAACTACCTGAAAAAAACTACCCTGGTATCTATTGTTAGTACTATGTAAAAACAGTTGGATTGGCAATATATAAACAAGTTAACAATGAATGTCTGTATGTATTAAAGTACTATAGCTTTAAGAGGTAGTGTTGCAAATTGCCATAAGGGGGAGTCAGAAAGCATGACTATCTGCTCTCTCTGCTGATTCATTGTGACTGATGTAGTAAGCTCTGTGTTATTCGATGATATTTTAATGTATTTGTAAGCTGTAATGTATGTATGATATGTAGGACAAATATAGGCTTGTAATATTATTATTATATTGAGGGATATTGACTGATTTGAATGTGTATGACTGGACTGTTAAACTTGACTGTATTATTTCTAAAGTAAACACTATTTTATATACTTTAATGTATCTGTCTTGTATGACTGAACAATTATTTGTATCTCCTGGATATCTGTTGGAATCCTATGTTTTCCTCTGTGTGTGTCCTTGTTAACTCAAGGGTCATTCTTCACACTCCTTAACACTATAATTCTTTAGAGACTGTATACCATTCATCATTCTGGTCAAGAAAATGTTCTTGAAAACTGCTTAGAGAGCAAGAGCTCATAGCATTTTCAAAAGCAATTGTGAATATTTCATCCCTTCTTATCTTTCTAGAAAGAAAGCCCTACATACCAAGTATTCAATGGAAACATCTGCACAGTAGTTGTGTCAATCACTTTCTTGGCCCTTTTCAAGATACAAACAAAATGTTATCAGCAAGGATTGTTTTCACCTAGATGAAAGAGACGGAACAAAGAGAAAACCCTCTCTTCACCAAAATGGCTCACAAGAGAAGCCATGTCCTCTCTTTTCCTAACTGATCAGCAGATTCTTCCTTTTTGTATTGGTAAAACCTCACCATTGTCCAGCCACTCCTGCCTTGTCATCAGTCTTGTCTAACAAGATGCTTGATTTAGTCAAACTGCATGGGAGAATGACAGTGCTATTCCAGCAAAGCCAGTGTACTAAAGAAAATGCTTTGCCTTCAATGCTTTGGGAAAGGGCCATCCGTTATGAGATGACAGATTCTTCATGCCTTCCTCTTTGCTAAGACATTGATAACAATTAAGCATCCTCAGATGCATTTAAGATGAGATTTCCTCATCTGCCGCCCCCTATGGACCAAAGACCCAGTCAATTCCAGGCAGCACCAGTGCACATACTAGCTAAGGGTCATTGCAAGAATACTGTAGTTCAATTTGGAAACTACCTGGTTGAGAAAGGTTGAGAAAGGTTTTTCTCTGTGCTTAGTAATCTACAGGTCAACTATGATATTCTTTTATTATTATTATTATTATTATTATTATTATTATTATTATTATTATTCTTTATTAGACTTGTATGCCACCCCTCTCCAGATATATATTACCAGATAACTGGTAAATACCATCTCTGACTGCCCCTGCCCCTATCTATTCTCTGCCTCCCGAGTCCCAGCTGATTGGGAGGAAATGGGGATTTTGCATTAACTTTCTTCTGGAATTGGGTGGGAATGGAGATTTTACAGTATCATTCCCCTGCCACACCACCAAGCCACGCCCATCAACCCACACTACACCCACCAAGCCACACCTACAGAGCTGGTAGTAAAATTTTTGAATCCCACCACTGTGACAGCTCAAATTTCTGCATTAAAAAACAGGGGGGAAGACATAATTGCCAGCCATGCCTTTCAATTAATAGTCTGAACTAAAATAAACGAGGGAATGAGTGGTGTCATATATAAATTACATAGTCTATTTATTGACATAGCCTGTATCAGTGATGGTGAACCTTCATTATGTGGATTCTAATACCATTCAAATGGCTGTTTTAGAAATAATTGCATTTGTATGTATTTTAAATGTCAACCTTATTTTTACTATGTAGATTACAAAATGCAGTAATCTATATAGGCCAGTGATGGCGAACCTATGGCACAGGTGCCACAGGTGGCACACAGAGCCATATCTGCTGGCACGTGAGCAGTTGCCCTAGCTCAATGTGCATGTGTGTGCCGGCCAGCTGATATTTGGCTCACACAGAGACTCTGAGAGGGTGTTTTTGGCTTCCAGAGAGCCCCCCGGGGGGGGGGGAATGGAGGAGCGTGTTTTACCTTCCCCCAGCTCCAGGGAAACCTTTGGGGCTTGGGGGGACTGAAACATAAGCCTACTGGGCTCACCAGAAGTTGGGAAACAGGACATGTTTGGTGTCCAGAGGGCCTCAGGGAGGTGGGAGAAGCTGTTTTCACCCTACCAGGCATTGAATTATGGGTATGGGCACTTGAACAGGCGCAATAGCACATGTGCACGCTCTTTTAGCACCCAGAAATTACCCTTTGTGCATGCACAGAGCGTTTTTTTGCAAACCGTGATGGACCAGTTCAGGAGCATGGACCGCCAGCGATCACTGCCGATTCAGCGAGTGGTAGTAAATTTCCACTACTGGTTCTAAAGAACCGGCAGCAACCCGCCACTGATATGACCACGGGACACTGCAATTGTCATAAATATGAACCAGTTGCCAAGCATCTGAATTTTGATCATATGACTCTGTGGATGCTGCAATGGTCATAAGTGTGGAAAACGGTCACAAGTCACTTTTTTCAATGCCTTTGTAATTTCGAACAATCACTAAATGAATTGTAATTAAGACAAAGGACCACCTGTACTGGGGGAAAAGAGTGCCTATTCCAGCAATTCATCTTAATCTCCTGTCCATTCAAGAGCTATGGATTATGGATGATTTCCTCTATGGTTCATTTATATTAAAGAACCTATTGGCCTTTTAATGTTGCTGATTGTAATTCCCAGTGTCTCATGCTGTATGAGAAGTTTTCCACTTTGTTTTACAGCAAAGTCCAACTGAAAATAAGAGGGAGAAAGACATGTACAAGGACTTCAGGATCTATAAGATCCTGATTGATATATTGTTGGGTTTTTAAAAACCATTTTCTTCCTTTTCTTTCTTTTTATCTCTGCCTCCAGCTTTTTCCATCTGAAGGTGTCCCTTCTTGCTTAAGGAGTTATATAAATAAACCCGTTGCATACGGTAGTCTTTTGAATGGGTTTTTTTTTTGGAGAATGGGTATTTAATTGCATTTTGGCAATTTTCCTTCTTCCTTCTTACTGATGTGGAGTTGTCTATTATGATAAAAGCTTTGTTGTGGAGTGAAGTCATCAAATATTTTTTTTAAAAGTCTTCAGAGTACCGTATTCTGGTTCCATTTATCCTCCTCCAGCTATTTTTAAAATGTATTTTAAGTCTTGTTATGATAAAAAAGATTCCTAAAATAGAGCAAAAACCCTTAAAACTTTATACTAATAACTTTTATCCTCTACCCCCAACACACACACAATTGGCAGTACTAGAATTGCAACTCATGACATGAATCATCAATTTTTCATACTTTGTTCCAAATTAAATTCACACTGTTTTAAGCAGGATTGATTTAAAAAAATAGGCGTCCTCAAAGAATGGGATAAATCCAGGGAAATTTGTCAATAATGGGTTCAGAGTATCTCTACTCAGTCTGATGGCATTTTATTTGGATATTTTAAGCATGGACATCATTTATAGGAAGCACTGTTTTTATGAATCTTTCATTTGGGATTATAAGGAAGAACAGGAAGCATAGGAGAATTCTTTGATATTGATAAAACAATTGGTATTCAAAGTAACAAAACAAAGCAAAAACCATTTCCAGATGCCCCTGGGGAAAACCTGTGACATTTCTACTGACAACCAGTGAAGTAATTGCCTTTGTAGCTTTCCAGTAGGAAGGCAATTTGCCACTTCATTCTCAATTTGATGGATGAGAACGGAGTCTTACCATTTCTGCCAACTGTTATGATTGTTAAATTGTGACCTCTTGGCTGATGCCAAGTTTCTTTCAAAAGAAACTCTAATATGCATGACAAAATGTTTATTCAATAACATGACACTTTAGAATCTCTGAAAGAAAACTCCTGTTTTTGCAATAGTCACCAAGATACCAGTGGTGCTGAGGGATCTAAAAGGTGCGGTAGGAGGGTTAGATGTGTTTCGGGGAGCACAAAGATTAGGATGTGGAAAACTTTTTCAAATTGCAAAGCACTTGAATATGAAGAATAGATGCTCACTGTAGCACAGGTCATTCATCCAATGGTTTTTAATTGCTGCTGTGCAGAACTTGTCCACATTGCATATTGTAAGAGGGTTGCCCAGAAAGTAATACACTACATTTTTTTTCTCAGTCTATAGATATACTATATATTATTTGAATTGTCAGGAGTGCCCGTGTAAATTTTGCATTTCTTCAGAAAGATAGCGTAGCTGCAGCAGTGTTTCAAAATGGCATCTGTAAGCGATGTATGTTACAAGCAGCATGTCATCATTAAATTTCTCACTGCGGAGAAAGAACCTGTTGGGAACATTTACAAACGTTTGTGTACAGTTTATGGAGAATCTGCAGTCGACAGAACTGCAGACTGTCTTGGAAGACATTTTGAAGATGACAAAGAGGTGATTCACTCAGTGCAGAAATGGCTTCATGGCCCGAACAAGGAATGGTCTACTTACTTACTTACTTACTTACTTACTTACTTACTTACTTACTTACTTACTTACTTACTTACTTACTTACTTACTCACTCACTCACTCACTCACTCACTCACTCACTCACTCACTCACTCACTCACTCACTCATTTAGCTAGCTAGTTAGTTAGCTAGCTAGCTAGTTAGTTAGTCCAATACACAATGAGGGATTTAGTGGGTACATATACTGTATATGTATATATACACATAGTAAAATACATGATGAAGGTTATAGAGGAGATACTCATAGTTAAATATATCTAAGAAAGAATAGAAAAGAAGATATAGTAATAGAACATATCGATGAAAGAATAGAAGAAGAGATATAGGAATAGAAGAAAGGTATAGGAGATATAGGATATAGGAGCAATAGGCCAGGGGACGGAAGGCACTCTAGTGCACTTGTACTTGCCCCTTACTGACCTCTTAGGAATCTGAATAGGTCAACCGTAGATAATCTAAGGATAAAGTGTTGGGGGTTTGGGGATGACACTATGGAGCCCGGTAATGAGTTCCACGCTTCAACAACTCAGTTACTGAAGTCATATTTTTTACAGTCAAGTTTGGAGCGGTTAATATTAAGTTTAAATATGTTGTGTGCTCTTGTGTTGTTGCGGTTGAAGCTGAAGTAGTCACCGACAGGCAGGACATTGCAGCATATGATCTTGTGGGCAATACTTAGATCTTGTTTAAGGCATCTTAGTTCTAGGCTTTCTAGGCCCAGGATTGAAAGTCTAGTATCGTAGGTTATTCTGTTTCGAGTGGAGGAGTGAAGGGCTCTTCTGGCTTGCAAGCTCTTTCATTGTTGCTCTCTCAGAATAAAAAAAAATTAAGCCCTTAACCAGGGGATAAAATAATGTGCTGAAGCTGACCAGACTAAGGATGCTAGCCAGATGAATACCTGATAAGCAGATTCTTTTCCCTATTTTCCTCCCCAAAAACTAAGGTGCATCTTATATTCCTGTGGGTTTTATACTCCACAAAAATACAGTAATTCCCATCGGAAAGAGATAATGTCTGGGCCATTTTGGTTCTGAATATAAGAAAAATATTTTCTAATAATATTCCAATTTGGTGCAGCAGTACAGAAAAAAACCCACTTGTGCTAGAAACAAAACAACTATGGTAATTTGCAGAGAAATGTAAAGGAGCGGGATAAGAAATAGAGAACTTAGCTTCTGCAGATCAAGATTCAGGAAGGGTTTGAGATATAGCATTTCAAACATGGCAATTCATTCTCAGATTATAACAGCAAAACCAACCTGTTGGTTTTCCTGGCAATATTTTTCTATTGCTTCTGAGACCTACGGTATCCTTTCCTAGGTGATAAAAGCTATGCTTTGCTTCTTCACACAATAAATTGGCAACAATTAAAAGCAAAAAACCTTTCTTTCCATGGGCCATACTGAATTTTTAAAAAATTAAATGTACCCTATATATGAGTGCTACTTAACATCATTATAAATTTGCATAGGGTCCTTTCTTGAGATTTTCTTTTGTAAATAACCACCATTAAAATATTTGAAATCATTCACCAATTATTGTTACTTCTTTGTTATGTAATGTATTACCACGCTTAAAAGCAAAGTTCTTTTCCACAGAGGATACCACTGAATTATGTCTTATATTTGGGTTTTGCAATTATTCTAGCTACAATATCTTTAACTTTCTTTTGATGTCAGAACAAGAGCAACTGCATATCATTGTGGGGTACTTATAGTCATTACTTGTTAATATTCTATAATGATAATGAGTTCAGTCATCAACATATGTCTCCCCATTAAAGAGGGATGCAAGATAAAAGAAAATAAAAATGAATTATATTACTTTATTGTGTTGGAAGTTCAATCTACTCTTTTAAAAATCAAGGGGTATTTTCCTAATTGATTTCAATGAATGGGCAATGCACCTTTTCATTTTCTCATGGGAAAAATCACAACTTCGCTTAAAACGTAGTAAAGGACAACTAGCATCAAGCGATTTGATGTTTGCAGGTCTCACTTTGTTTCTGTTCAAGGCATCCACATCATTATTGAGACAGTCTTGTTTTGTCTCCCAGGGCACAAAAGTAACTGCTCCCCCACATACACACACACACACACATATGCTAATTGCCACATCAAATGACCAAAAATGGCCTAGTAGAAACCTTCAAATAGCTGTGAAAAAATTCAGGCCATCCATAAATGCTGAGTAACCTTTGCGAGAAATTTCCCATCCCAGATTAGGTTACTTTGGTTTGAGGATGGGGTGGGGGTGGGGTTATCACACAGGAAGAGTCTGGACGCAGATTAGTTCTGCACCACTGCAATTTCGTAATGCCAGCTTCATCCTCAGGCTTCAACAACACCTTTATTGTATTTTTTTCCATGATGGCCCAGAATACTGGCCAGCTTCTGAGACAAAGACGCAAAGCAAAGAATCTAGTTTGTTGCTAAAGTGTAGCTTCCCTTGCTTTGGTCATGCCTCAGTAATGTGAGTGTCAGGGCTCGGATTCTGAACTCCTAGAGAGCCAGAGAAAAAAAAGGCAAGCATTTTCGGCTTGTTCAAAGGCCTCTCCTTTGTAAGGGGAAGACTAAAGTGGCACAGTCTATATACCTACCAAAGCATGTCAGGAGTCAAAAAATCTTAGCGACCTCTTTTGTAGTGACCGCCATTCAGACTGTCTTCCAGACTCGTTATACAATTCTTGCAGCTCTGAATTTGTCTTTTGTCAGGGCGTCCTATCAGCTCAGTTAACAAATGTCCAATTTGGGTCACGACCTAGTACCTTCAAACTATTCAGATACAAGTAACCAATCTCTTATCCTTGTTATTTGCTCTTCCTTTCATGAGAAACCCCCAAAGTGAGATCTTTTTAGTGGGCACTACTAACCCTTCCTCTCTTTTTTTAGCAGTGACCCATGGAAGTGAACTCTACTATTCACAGGTAAGTCAAGCTATTAGGGTCAACTAGGGCTTGAAGAGAACTGTCTATTGTTGTAGTGATTTTTCCATCCATGACTTTTTGGAATTGTTCTTTTTGAGATATATGGCATTCTGTTTATATTTACTTTATTAATATTCTGCCTTTCTTAAGAAAACCAAGTAAGTGTACACAGCGTTCTTCCTCCAGTTTTCCCCCCACCCCACAATGTCTGAACCTGCTATTCTTTGGAGGTTGATACACCATTTGTCTGAAATAATTTAGGGTTTCCTGCCTAAGCAGGGGGTTGAACTAGAGGACCTCTAGGTCTTGACTTCTATTCTTTTCTATTCTTTTCTATTCTATTCTATTTTCTATTCTATTCTATTCTATTCCATTCTATTCCATTCCATTCATTATTATTATTATTTATTATTTATTAGATTTGTATGCCGCCCTTCTATGAAGACTCGGGACGGCTCACAACAAGAAAACAGTACAAATCCAATAGTTAAAAACAATTTAAAACCCCTTAATATAAAAAAACCAGTCATACATCTCAGACAAACCATACATAAAATGGAAACGGCCCAGGGGAATCAATTTCCCCATGCCTGATGGCAGAGGTGGGTTTTAAGGAGTTTGCGAAAGGCAAGGAGGGTGGAGGCAATCCTAATCTCCGGGGGGGGGGATTGATTCCAGAGGGTTGGAGCCACCACAGAGAAGGCTCTTCCCCTGGGCCCTGCCAGATGATATTGTTTCGTCAATGGGACCCAGAGAAGGCCAACTCTGTGGGACCTAACCGGTCGCTAGGATTCGTGCAGCAGAAGGCAGTCCCAGAGATATTCTGGTCCGATGCCATCTTGTACAATACAGCCTGGATTCATAACAGACAAGGGTAATAAAACTTTCCCAAAATACTCTATTTGAAAGGTAGATGTTACCTTTCCATCAGTGATGGGCTCCTAAGGGAACAGTCAGGAGCGCAGTTCCGGTAGCAAAATTTGGAGCTCCACCCCAGAGCACCCAATTTGCACTGAAAGATGTTGAAACAAAATGCATAAACCATGCCCACAGTGTGGTAGTAAAAATTTTGGTAGCCCATCACTGCTTTCCAGGCATATGGAGACATTCATGTTTGTCATATGACATCATGTCATGACAAGTCACTGTAAAATGCAGATTAAATTGAGCATTAAAGCACAGAAACAATGCTTTATAATAGAGACATATCACCCTCCTTAGGAGAATGGCAGGGGCAAAGGCTCACCTTTTTTTTAGTGTTTGGTGAGAGGATTATTGGAAGGACTTCTGAGCCTCTCAAGGGTGAAAATATGAAATAGCTCTTGAGTTCATCTCTATCCAACTTCCAAGTGAGAATTACTTAGAAGAAATGGTTTGCATGAGGGTCTGGCTGGAAGTATGGACAATGAATGCAAAAGGGAGTGTTGGAGGCAGAAGCATCTTCCACTTTTAGTATATCATTGAGGGGGCTTAAACATGGGCATGAGTGTAGTTTAATCTTCTTGCTCTTTAAATCCTGAAAAATAATATCAAAATGGTCCCAGGAAATAGTGATTTAGAGAGAGTTATAGGGTGGGAGTACCATCAGTCATTACCACCGCGACAAATATTTTGGATGTGTTTATGTCACCATTTTCAATTAGATACCTAGGCTAGGCTAATGACTGAAAAATTTAGTACTGCCAGTTATTACATATATATATATGATCAAGTATTCTCTGTTGTAGAATCAGTGATGGGTTTCTACCAGTTAGCCCTGGTTTGGGTGAATTGGTATTAGTGGTGGCGGGAGGCTCCACCCATTCGTCCAGACATCATCATGGACATTCTGCACATGTGCAGAAACATTATGCATGTACACATTCTTCCTTTCCCAAACCAGTAGCAAGGATAAGTAAAATCCACCACTCTGTTGAATGAATTATTATTATTATTATTATTATTATTATTATTATTATTATTATTTATTAGATTTGTATGCCACCCCTCTCCACAGACTCGGGGTGGCTCACAACAGTGATAAAAACAATACACGGTAACAAATCTAATAATTAAAATCTAAAATAACAATTTAACATTAAAAAGTCTAAAAAGAAAAAAACCCAATACAGTATATAAAATACATACACACAGTCATATCATGCACAAAACTACATAGGCAAGGGGGGGAGGTCTCAATTCCCCCAAGCCTGACAACAGAGGTGGGTTTTAAAGAGTTTATGAAAGGCAAGGAGGGTGGGGGCAGTCCTAATCTCTGGGGGAAGTTGGTTCCAGAGAGTCGGGGCCGCCACATAGAAGGCTTTGCCCCTGGATCCTGCCAGATGACATTGTTTAGTCGACGGGACTCGGAGAAGACCAACTCTGTGGGCCCTAACGGGCCGCTGGGATTCGTGCAGCAGAAGGCGGTCTCACAGATATCCTGGTCCAGTGCCATGAAGAGCTTTATAGGTCATAACCAACACTTTGAATTGTGACCGGAAACTGATCGGCAACCAATGCAGAATGTCTTACCAACAAAGGAAGCAATAATAAAGTGTTTGCTTAAAGGGCCATCTTTACATCCATTTGCTTTAATAAAATTTATTTGGTATCCAGTTGTCTATATTTAGCCAAGCATATCAAGATGGTATGACGCTGATCTTCAGAGTCTTTAGGTGTATCTGTTTATTTTGATCCTTTCCTAGTTAGAATGAGATCCCTAACACAATCTTAGATTTAAAAGAAAACCCAGTTTCTGCAAATATGAATAATAAAACATCTGTTGGGAATTCATTTATTCATTCCTAGACATCTGAACTGGTTTTCTGATATGTGGAATGCTTTTGGGTTAGTCAGTGCAGTATGCATGGCATTATTCATATTGCGCAAGGGTCCTGATGTCCTTTAATAGATAAAATATGATTAAGAAAGTGAAAGTTGTAGGAATCTTGACAGAGAATGTCCATGTAATCCTAGAATTCATCATATTACAATCAAGAAGAACTCTAGGTAGTCAGATTATCAATCTTGATTTCAATGGATTGCAATAGGATGAGGGAAGAATACAATGAGGTATCTCAAAATCTCGCCAGGGCCTGGGCCTGGGTCTGGTGTCCTTCAATATTTTTATAAATGTCTTCAGCAAGTAGATAGAAGCTTTGCTCATCAAATTTGCAGATGACACAAAACTGAAGGCGATTGTTAACTCCAAGGTAGAGTTAAGATTCAAATGGATCTACATATTTACAATTCAAAGAGTGATTGGAGTTTATTTTTCACCTTTTGTCGCAAATTTTACTTAACATATAATCTTTAAATAAATTCAAATCAGAGCTGAGGAAATAACAGAATATATACTTGTAAATATTTGAACCCCCCTAATTGGTGGTGGGGAATGTATGTTTAGTCGGGTGATGGGAACACATGCACAGAGCACTGTTGTATGTTGTTTGTATTGTGTTATGTATGTGCAAAAACCAATAAAATATATTTTTTTAAAAAAGATTCAAATGGATCTGAACTTAAACAAGGTGGTCTATCCAACAAAATGCCATTGAATGGCAAGAATTGTTAGACTCCACACATAAGTACAGGGGGTGAGGGGAGATCCCAAGTACAAAATCATTTGTGGCTTGGAGTAGTACTTTCAAGAAGTATCCAAATGTCCTGATAGAGCACAGATTAAACACGACCCTGCTGTATGCTGCAGCTACCAAAAGAGCTGAAGTAATCAATGTAAGCCTAACTTGAGGCATAAGATTGAGATCGCATGAAGTGAGAGTTCTACTCTTCGCTGCACTAGTCAAATTACATTTGGTATACCGTGTACAGCTTTGGACATCACGATTCAAGAATAATACTGAGAAACTGAAAAAAATCCTGATAAGAACAACAGATACTTCCAGGGGTCAGGAGGCTACATTCTATGAAGTATGATTTAAGGAACTGGGCATGTTTAACATAAAGAAGATAACAATAAGGAGAGATGCGATAGCCACCTTATAATACAGCACTCAAAGATCTGTCACAAGGAGGATAATGTGGATTTATTGTCTGTAGTGCTCCAGGATAGAATCATAGAATTGGAAGGGACCTCCAGGGTCATTGAGTCCAACCCCCTGCTCAATGCAGGATTCATATAATATGAACCAATGAGTGGAAGTTGTATAAACTAAAAATAAGGAAGATTTTTATTATGAGATCTATTAAGTATGTTAGTACTATGGACATAACTAGTTGGGTTTGACAATAAGTAGAATAAACTAACAATGTATGCTTACATGTATTAGAATTATATGCTTACATGTTGCTTTAAGAGCTGGTGTAACAGATTGTCATAAGAGGGAGTCAGAAGCATGACTCACTCTCTCGGCTACTGTCTGCTATTTCTGTTTTGTCTTTGTGACTATGTTGTAGTAAGAACTGTATGTTCAAATGATGGTTTATGTATTTGTAAGCTGGAAAACTAGGCTTATAGTATTGTATAGTATTGAGATGTATTGACTGATTTAACTGTATATGATTAGGAGTGTTCTTGACTAAGATATTTGTCAAACTAAATAATATTTTATACACTTAATGTGTTTGGATTGTACGTGTATCTTTGACCACTCAGAGATAACTCTGAACACTCCTTAACAAAGTAGTAGAACAACCTCCTGCCTTTATGGATTAGCCATCAATGGAGATTTCCAAGCAATGGTTGGAGATTCATTTATCTGCAAGACCACCTTCTGCCGCAGCGGGCGCTTAGGTCCCACAGAGTTGGCCTTCTCCGGGTCCCGTCGACTAAACAATGTTGGCTGGCAGGACCCAGGGGAAGAGCCTTCTCTGTGGTGGCCCCGATCCTCTGGAACCAGCTCCCCCCAGATATTAGAACTGCGCCCACCCTCCTTGCCTTTCGTAAACTCCTTAAAACTCATCTCTGCATCAGGCATGGGGGAACTGAGACATCTCCGTTTGCCTATGTAGTTTTATGTATGGTATATTTGTGTGTATGCTTTTTAAATAATGGGATTTTTAGGCTCTTAATGTTAAATTGTTATTTAGACTTTTAATATTAGATTTGTTATTGAATATTGTTTTATAACTGTTGTGAGCCGCCCCGAGTCTTCGGAGAGGGGCGGCATACAAATCTAATAAATAATAATAATAATAATAATAATAATAATAATAATAATAATAATAATAATAATAATATTTTTGGGGGGATGGTCTGAGGATCCCTGCCCTAAGTAACAGGATGGATTCAAGGCCCTTCCAACTCTATGGTTTTCTATTAACTCAGAACATGAATAATCTCCTTGTACAATATGTGGATAAGTTTAATTGTATGGTGATGCAAGGAGTGATACTTTTTCCAAATAACTGCAGAAATGCAACCCGATAACATTAGATATGGATAAAGATTATGATTGACTTTTTCCTTGCCATGAAATTAATGCTGCAGCTATTAACAAACTTAGCAGAATTAGATCCATTTATTCAATAAACATTATATGAAAGTTCAATTGGCAAGCAAATCCAGTATTTGAGCTAACTGTGGAAACTGTGCATTGTGAGACTCCGCTTAACCTCACAAGCTGTTCTTAATTATTCTGGATAAGTGTGGGTAATTTATATGACCACTACAAACATTTCCTATTGGAATACACCCCTTGTGTAGGTTCTAATGTGCTTTAATCCTTCAAAGTGCTTAAATGCTAGCTAAGTAATAGAGGAAATAAGATGGCTTATTTTAGGAAATATAAGGAACAACCTAGTACTTAGAGTGGACCAATCAACATTCTTTATTCAGCCATTTATTAACTTTGCTTAACCAGAATTAATGGCTGGGCAACAACACCAGTTCAGGAACATATGCAATCTGGTGGCAACAACAGCAATTTAGACATGATTAAAGGCAGAGAACCAGCCTTCCCACTTAAATATACATGTGTATATATAACAAGATAGATGGTATTCATTTTAAGATCAGAAGTACAGGGTGTGATCTTACCCCCTTTTTCCCAACTGAGTGAAAGATTAGCCTGATGGCCACTTCCGTATAGCTGATGAATCGGATGTGGAAATGCCATGTTCACTGTTGCTGCCTGTAATCTCAAACTCTTTATCTGTCTAGTCTCGAATTAGGTACTTTGGTAGGAGCTCTTTGCCATTCTGTTACAATTTCCCCCCTTAGCAGACTGGGCTGCTCATGCCCTAAAATTATCAAATGCTTACAGATCAAATCATCTCTGTGAGATTACTGTCCATCTGGAATATATCTTATTTATTTATTCAATTTCTACACTGCCTGTCTTACTTGAATGACTCTGGGAAGTTTATGATTTTGTTGTGTGACATCATTCATGAACTGACACGACAGTTCTCTCTCCTGCACAAATTCATAGCCAAAAGCAAATACAGGAAGTTCACAGGGAAGTGAGAAATGAAGGCATGAGGGTAATGGACAACTATTTTTTAATTAAACGTACTGTGACTTTTAGTAATGTAGTATATGGTATCTTAACAGAGAATTAGGTGTGGGATTCTAATACTCTCCCCTCCAGTCAAAAAATAAGTGGGTGTTGAGGGTTCATTTCTCAATATAAAGTTAGATGACATAAGAGGTCATTCTGAATATAGGAAAAATTAAAGGAGACCAGGCTGATAGAACTTGATTAACAAAAGACATTATAATACCCCATCTTGTAATAGGATAATCTTTGATGGGATTGAGATAATAAGAGTTTGACACACCTGGTCCTATTGGATCTCTTCAATGCCACTGACCATGGTCTCCTCTTTGTCCTGTGTGCAAATTGAGAAGGGACAGTCTCCACTTTGCAAAGTGGCCAGGTGTAGTCAAGGAGAGGAGAGATGTTGAGACTGAGTACTCCACCGCAAAGTAATGCAGCTTTGGGCTTTTTCCTTTCTACTATTTTTCCTTTCTACTGTTACCCTGTAACCCAAAAGAAAGAAATTATCCATTGGTCCTGTAATATGGCAAATGATTTAGCTTTACTAGTTAAGTTGTCAAAGCAATGGAAACTGCAGTTTAATGTTTCCAAATGTAAAATAATGCACTTGGGGAAAAGGAATCCTCAATATGAGTATTGCATTGGCAGTTCTGTGGTAGCAAAAACTTCAGAAGAGAAGGATTTAGGGGTAGTGATTTCTGACAGTCTCAAAATGGGTGAAGAGTGCAGTCAGGCGGTAGAGGAAGCAAGTAGAATGCTTGGCTGCATAGCTAAAGGTATAACAAGCAGGAAGAGGGAGATTGTGATCCCGCTATATAGAGCGCTGGTGAGACCACATTTGAAATACTGTGTTCATTTCTGGAAACCTCACCTACAAAAAGATATTGATAAAATTGAACAGGTCCAAAGATGGGCTACAAAATGGTGGAAGGTCTTAAGCATAAAATGTATCAGGAAAGACTTAATTAACCCAATCTGTATAGTCTGGAGGACAGAAGGGAAAGAGGGAACATGATTGAAACATTTAGTTAGCCGTTCCAGGGGAACGAGGGACCGTTGCTTAATAACGGTCCCCTGTTCTGGCTCTGTGAGCCCAATCTTGGGTACTGGTGATGAGTGTAACTCTGGCCCTGGGCTCAGGTTGCTGCTGCTGAATGCCAGGTCGGTGGTTAATAAAGCTCTCCTCATCCGGGATTTGATCCTGGATGAGGAGGCCGACCTGGCATGTATTACTGAAACCTGGCTGGGCCCGGAGGGAGGTGTTCCTCTCTCTGAAATTTGCCCAGCCGGGTTTCAGATATGGCATCAACCTCGACCCCAGGGGAGGGGGGGAGGAGTGGCTATTGTAGCCAGGGAGAGCCTTTGCCTGCGTAGACTCATTGCTCCGGAAATTGCGGGTTGCGAGTCTCTCTTGATGAAGTTGGACTTAGGAGTTCAGGTGGGCTTATTTCTCACGTACCTGCCTCCCAGCTGCATGTCAAAAGCCCTGCCTGTGCTACTCGAGGAGGTAGCCGGGTTGGCGGTAGAGTTCCCCAGACTCATTGTCTTGGGGGACTTCAATCTGCCGTCACTCGGCGAAACCTCTGGGCTGGCACAGGAGTTCATGGCCACCATGACAGCCGTGGACCTGACTCAAGTAGTTCAGGGTCCGACTCACGAGGGAGGGCACGCACCTGACATGGTATTCCTTTCCGAGCAATTGAGTAATGGTCTGAGACTAAGGGGCTTAGAAGTGTTGCCTTTGTCATGGTCAGACCATTTTCTACTACGGCTTGACTTCCTGGCTCCAATCCTCCCCCGCAGGGAGGCGGAACCAATGAAGATGTTCCGCCCCAGGCGCCTGATGGACCCAGAGGGCTTTTAGACGGCGCTTGGGGTTATTCCAGAGGCACTCGTCCACAGTTCGGCAGAGTCTCTCGCGGAGGCCTGGAACAGGGCTGCGGCGGGGGCTCTTGACCGGATTGCGCCTTTGCGACCTCTCCGTGGCGCTAGACCCCGTAGAGCCCCATGGTTCAACGAGGAGCTCCGGGAGTTGAAACGCCAAAAGAGACGTCTAGAGAAGCGATGGAGGAAGAGTAGGTCTGAATCCGATCGAACACTTGTAAGAGCTTTTATTAAGACTTACAAAGTGGCGCTCAAGGCGGCAAGATGCGCGTACCATGCCGCCTTGATTGCATCAGCGGAATCCCGCCCGGCCGCTCTGTTTAGGGTGACCCGCTCCCTTCTCAACCAGGGGGGAGTTGGGGAGCCCTTACAGAGTAGTGCCGAGGATTTTAACACGTTTTTCGCTGATAAAGTCGCTCGGATCCGGGCCGATCTCGACTCCAATTGAATAACAGAGTCGACTGACAATGAGTCAGTCGAGGTGACTGGGGCACATACTTGTCCACCTGTCTGGGAAGAGTTTGATCTGGTGACACCTGATGAAGTGGACAAGGCCATTGGAGCTGTGAGTTCCGCCACCTGTTTACTGGATCCGTGTCCCTCCTGGTTGGTTTCGGCCAGCAGGGAGGTGACGCGGAGCTGGGCCCAGGAGATTACCAATGCTTCCTTGGGGAGGGGAGTTTTTCCATCTCTCTATAAAGAAGCGCTCGTGCGCCCCCTCCTCAAGAAGCCCTCCCTGGACCCAGCTGTGCTTAACAACTATCGTCCAGTCTCCAACCTTCCCTTTATGGGGAAGGTTGTCGAGAAGCTGGTGGCGCTCCAGCTCCAGCGGTCCTTGGAAGAAGCCGATTATCTAGGTCCCCAGCAGTCGGGTTTCAGGCCCGGTTACAGCACGGAAACCGCTTTGGTCGCGTTGATGGATGATCTCTGGCGGGCCCGGGACAGGGGTTTATCCTCTGTCCTGGTGCTCCTTGACCTCTCAGCGGCTTTCGATACCATCGACCATGGTATCCTTCTGCGCCGGCTGGAGGGATTGGGGGTGGGAGGCACTGTTCTTCAGTGGTTCTCCTCCTACCTCTCTGGCTGGTCGCAGTCGGTGTTAGTGGGGGGTCAGAGGTCGACTCCTAGAATTCTATTCCATTCTATTTTGTTCTGTTCTCTTCAGTTCGGTTCGGTTTGGTTCGGTTCTGGTCTGGTATGGTCTGGTCTAGTCTAGTACAGCACAGTACAGTACAGTACAGCCTAGTCCAGTCCAGTCCAGTCCAGTCTAGTCTAGTCTAGTCAAGTCAATAAAATAATTAAATAAAAATAATACCTGGGTTACAAAACAAAAAACCCAAAGCAGTTAAAACAACAGAGGTATTCTGACTGATATAACAGTAACAAATCAAATAAAACCAAAGCATGGGTCTCCATTGGGCCTCAGACCAAATACAAGAACCCCAGTAGAGAGGACCATGTCCATATCTCAGTGGCATGTGGTGGGTTGCTCCTCGTTCTGATTGGTTATTTGAACCAGTATCACTGGTGGTGGGAGGCTCCGCCCAGCCACCTGGGACACTTCTGTGCATGCACAGAAGCGTTGCGAGCATTGGTGAACTGGTAGTAAAGGGTTTTAGAACCTACTACTGAGGGGTGGGGGTATATTGCTCCCAAGGATAGGGACTATGACAGGAAAGCACATTTCCTCAGGCCCATAAGATGTTTAATGGAAAGGACCTGGAGTCTTTCCACTCTGCTGGAATGTACCAGCTTGGCAAAAAACAAAGACCTGCTCATATAACACATCTCTGAGTGAAGCTGCATTGACTGCCAACTTCCAAATGTGATTAAAGAAGATGGTGGTTACCTTTAAAGATCAACATGGTTTAGAGCAGTGTTTCCCAGCCTTGGCAACTTGAAGATATCTGGACTTCAACTCCCAGAATTCCCTAGCCAGCATTCGCTGGCTGGGGAATTCTGGGAGTTGAAGTCCAGATATCTTCAAGTTGCCAAGGTTGGGAAACACTGGTTTAGAGCTCTGGTGGAAACTGCCTGTCCAGAGAGATCAAGGAGAAAAGACTTATCAAAGGTCCTGCCACCGAGAAAATATCATCTTCAGGGACCTGAATGTTGAACCTTCTCAAGAATTAGCCGCCCCAAGTTTGCGGAGAGGGGCGGCATATAAATCCAATAAATCTAATCTAAATGTAAATCTAATTGCCCCCTCCTCCTCTGGAATAGCCTGCTTTGTATATTCAGATTGTCTTCCTATCTAATAAGTTTTCAAAAGGTCTTGGAAGCCTACCTTTTCTAGATGGCTGGAAAATTGTTTTATCTAAAAGGAACATTAATATGGGAGCAGGATTGGCATCCGTATGTCCTAGTTGGTTTCTGATTTATGCTCAGAGTCTTCAGATCATGGTGTTAGATAAATGAGTAAATGAATAAATAGATAAAAAATGCCAGAAGGTTGCCAGGAGTAACTACAATCAATTCTTTAGAGAAACAAATACTGTCATCCCCTTCATTTCTTCTTAGAAACATAGAAGATTGACAGCAGAAAAAGACCTCATAGTCCATCAAGTCTGCCCTTATACTATTTCCTGTATTTCTATCTTAGGGTGGATATATGTTTATCCCAGGCATGTTTAAATTCAGTTACTGTGGATTTATCAACCATGTCTGCTGGAAGTTTGTTCCAAGTGTCTACTACTCTTTCAGTAAAATAATATTTTCTCACGTTGCTTCTAATCTTCCCCCAACTAACCTCATATTGTGCCCCCTTGTTCATGTGTTCACTTTCCTAATAAAAACACTTCTCTCCTGAACCTTATTTAACCCTTTAACATATTTAAATGTTTCGATCATGACCCCCCTTTCCCTTCTGTCCTCCAAAGTCTTTCCTGATATGTTTTATGCTTAAGACCTTCCACCATTTTTGTAGTCCATCTTTGAATTTGTTCAATTTTATCAATATATTTTGTAGGTGAGGTCTCCAGAACTGAACACACTATTCCAAATGTGGTCTCACCAGTGCTCTATACAGCAGGATCACAATCTCCCTCTTCCTGCTTGTTATACCTCAAGCTATGCAGCCAAGCATTCTACTTGCTTTCCCTACTGCCTGACTGCACTGTTCACCCATTTTGAGACTGTCAGAAATCACTACCTCTAAATTCTCTTCTTGCTTTTTATTCCAGGCTTTGTAACAATAATTTGATGGTCATTTGAAAGGGAAAGATTGTTTGACTCTTGTTTGTCTTCAAGTGTTATCTCTCCATCTCGGATGAAGATTCTGGGAGCTGCCATGGCAACTTTTTTGGAGGATGCTTGTGAAATGCTAGATGAAAATCTAGGCTTTGATGCAGCTATCCATTCTTTTCCAAAGGAACAATACATTCAAATACCACCCCACTCCAATACTGCCATGGGTTTTATATTCATTACATATTCATTACATTCTTTAAGTAAGTTAGATATTCTTTGAAGTTGAGATTCAAATGCTGAAGGAATTTAATTGGGTTTTCTCTTGAAAATTATTATTTCTTACAAGTATTTCTTATCATTCTTGTAGAGGTAAAGTTCTACAATAATGTTCTACATTACTTTGAATTGTAGATTTGTTTTTATTCTTAAACTGGAAAATTACACTGCAGATTGCCCTTTCAAATCAAGAAATGTGAGCCTTGTGAAATGTAGTTTAAACTTCAAAGAATAACAATAATATATGTGCCAAAATAAATACCATAGTCATAGAAATTGCAATTATATCTCTTTGCAAAATATCATCATCACAGTAGATAACTAGATTATTTGTTTAATCCTTTAAAGCATTCATGGGAATTATACCTTTATATCAGAGGTGGGTTCCTCTCAGTTCAGACAGGTTTGCCCGAACCAGTAGTAACCTGCTGGTGACATCACAATGACATCACTGAACCAGGTTGGTTGGTCCTGGTCCTTCTGCCAACATCTTTTTTCTTTTTTTTTTAAATTTAAAAAAAATCCCATTTTTTTCCTTCTGGACATGAACAGAAGCCGAATTTCCGGAACTATGCATGCATCAAAATCTTGTTTTCAGGTTTTTTTAATTTTGGGGAAATTTTATTCTTTTTTCCCGGTATTCATACATATGTGCTTTATATGCACGTGTGCCACAAGATGCAGCCACGTGGCGCAGGAGGAAATGAACCAGCAGCAAGGTAAGTTAGAACCCACCCCTGCTTTATATATTCATTAAAAAGTTTAATTTAATTTAATTTATTCAATTTCTATGCTGCCCAATCCCATAGGACTCAGGGTGGCTTACAACAATATAAAACAATACAAATAGTACAATAATAAAAAGAAGTCAAGTATTAATGATGATTATAAAACCCCTTTAAGAGATTAAACTCAGTTTCTTTAGCATAGTACAGATATTATTTGGCTCCCTAATGCAAGAATCTGTAGCAATTATTGCTGAGTGGTGTTCTCCAATAAAGTAATTATCATTCCAGGCGACATTTTTTTGCCACAGTTATTAAACAAATCCAGCTCCCCCACATTGACTTTGCTTATCAGAAACCTCCTGGTAAAGTCATAAATAGTGATCATGTGACAACAACAATCACATGAGCCCAACTGCCACCATCATAAGTACATGCCAGTTGCCAAGTGCTAGAATTTTGATCATCTGACCATGGAGATGGAAACTGGAGGGACATTTCCATGAATGGATCAGTTTCCATAGATGGAAACTGATCAAGGGGAGATTTAACCTAGAAACAAGATCTTTTTGACAGTGAGGATATTATTTATTTATTTATTTATTATTTAGATTTGTATGCCGCCCCTCTCCGCAGACTCGGGGCGGGTCACAACAGAATAATCAACCAATGGAACAGCTTGCCCTCAGAAGTTGTGGGAACTTCATAATTTGAGATTTTCAAGAAGAGATTGGACTGCCATTTGTCAGAAATGGTATAGGGTCTCCTACTTGAGCAGGGGGCTGGACTAGATGACCTACAAGGTACCTTCCAACTCTGTTAGTCAAAGAATTTTGATTGGCAGCATCTAGGAAGATTGCCTTTCTGCTGCTACCCCTGTATTGTAGAATATCTTCTCTCAGGAGTGAAGAAACCCCCCAGTTTCTTGGCCTTCTGCAAAGGGATCAAAAGTGGACTATTTGAACTTGTGAGAACAACAACACCCCTGCTACCTGCATTAATTGCTAATTCCCTGTTGTGGTTAGCTCTGGCCCAGCTCCTGCCCCAAGGACTGTGGATGTGGGGGAGACATCCACATGCTGCAGGCCTGTTTTGCCCCCCCCCCAGTGGAATCTGTTGATGAAGGCTCCTCTGACCAAGAAGACATGAGTGACAGGGAGGAGGAGAGTGTGGCAGACAGCTCAGAAGGAGATCAATTATCTAGCTCCTCCTTGGATTCAGAACAAGAGTTAATGATACAGCCACGCATGCGGAGAGCGATGTATAGGCAACAACAACTGAGAGATTATTATCAAAGAAAATGAGGCCACCTGTGGTTGGGTGGGGCTGTGGTAATTAGTGAGGCTGCTATAAATAGCAGCCTGTGGGTTTGGCCATTGTGGAGGATTATCTGATTGTTGTGTTTTGTGCCTGCTTTGCTGACTTTGACCTTTTGTGTGCTGATTTTTCCCCGCTTTGAAACTAAACCAGAGCAAAGTGTGTTTCACTTTGTGAAAGAAGAAGGACTGTGAATTGCCTCACAGCTGCAAGCTAAGTATCACAGAACTGATAAGGGACTTGTACAAATTACCAGTTTGTTTGGAGAGGAGTGCTCTTTGCTATACCAAAAGAGGACTTAGTTTAAGTGAATTTTCATTATAAAGAACATTGCTTTGAATTTTCAAACATGTGTGAGTCTGAAATTTGTACCTGTGAATTTTTGGGAGGAGTCTACCAGAGAGCCCGACAGAACAATTCCCCATTTTGAAATGCTTCATATTTTGATTTTTTAAAAAATTTTGTTTCATGATTTAAAATGTTTCAAATTAAATTAATATGATTTTAATGTTTAATTTATTGATTAAATTGTCCTCTTTGAGGCACAGGGGTTATAAAGTGTGAAATCTAAATAAACATCATGTTTGAGGATGCCATAAAAATGATCTAGTCCCCTCCTTCTGCTTCTCTTATGTTTATGGGTCCTGGGTGTTAGAACACCATATGATATTCATAGTTGGGAAAAGCAGCTGTCTTTCATCCCTTCTTTGCTGAAACCACTTTATCTTTCCATCAAATGCTTATCCAAAATCATCTTCATCATTGTTGTAAGGAATATTCTTCTGGGTTCAGTTCCAAGTGGGAAAAAGACACTGGATTCATGGAAGTTGCTTGGAAAGAAGATTTAATGGAGGCCAAGAGCACATGGCATGAGCTCCTGAACAGAAAAGGTGGATCACATGCTTCCAGACGTTGGCTGAAGAGAAAGGCAGAGATGCTGAGAGTTCCTTGTTCTGTGCCCTCTCTTGGGCCCCACTCTGTGGGCCTCCTGCTCCTGTGCAAGAAATGCACTCTGATTGGTTGTCAAACTCCCATGGGGCCATGCCATACAGCGGCAACTTTGTAGGCTGTATTTTTGAGTTCAAGTTTGGCTGAGCCTTGTTGGGTGATGCTGTAAGGAAATGGCTTTGGGCAATTCCTAATATGGCTGTCTGAAGGAGGTAGATCTTTGTTACATAGAATAGACTGGTCCAGGCTATTAAGAAAGGGGGAGGATGAATGAGCTGTGTCATACCTTGATGGCACATTGACAAAGGCGGGGGCTACTAAGAGTGAGTCTTTTTTTTTGCCTAAAAGCACATTTCTGGACTTATTCTATATAATATCCTGCCTTTTTAATATTTCCTAGGAGATTTCTTTTTTCTAGGAGAAGGGTAGGTGCTAACGATTTGATTTGATTTGATTTGATTTGATTTGAATGCCGCCCCTCTCCGTAGACTTCCTACATCACCATCAACCTGAAGATTCTAGAACAAGGAACAAAGGATGTCAATAGGACGTCAATAGTTGCTTTATACCAGTTTTCACAGGTCTTGAAATTAACAAAACAGAGGCTATTTCCCACTTGACCTAAGAGGGTAATAGAAGTCCGGTCCCTTCCTCCCCCAGTTGATATTATAAACATTTGTTTGGTTCCCCCTAAGTCAGAAAGTTTGACTTACAAAGCCAGTCACGCCCACAAATTGTTTACTGTGGCAGCCAAAACCCAAGAATTGTGAGGTAGAAGTTGCTATCAGCCTTTTGCGATTATGCAAAAGGAAATCCATAGCTTTATTGTCATTTTGACAGAGCCACAGCTGACCAGGAAATAAATTGGCAAGGTTCTTCAACATTGCTGACTTTGTGCAATAAAAGTGGAGCTGCTCCAGCCCAGGGCTTACTGTGAGGTGTCCTTTGTTTTCTTCTTATAGCCACTTCTCTCCACTCCTGCTACACAGAGAAAACACTTTACATAGAGGTCACATTTTAAATTCCCTTTCAAGCTGCATTGTAACAGTACCTAGCTAAGAAAACTACAGTATTCTCTTGCCCTTTCCCCCAGAAAATTTGAATGAAACCTTTAGCCTACATTTAAGAAACCTGCGTGATCACAGTTAGAGCCTCTATAACTACTGGCTGTTTTACAAAGATACAAGAAGCAGAATTAAGCACAATTTGTACGAAAGGAGAGGGGTATGGATTTATTGCAAGGGTTTTATCTTACATGCAAACTAAACATACTGTGCTTGCATCTGGATATGACATAATATTGTCTGGTACAAAGGCAAATGTTCAAGACACTAACGATAATTATAGCCATCTTTGGCAAATAGTTATTATTTAGTATGAATCATCAGCACTAGTAACTTAAGCTGTGCCTTTATAAGAAAAATGTGTAATAGCTCCCAGAACTTTAAATATATGTTAGATCTGTCCATATTTTTTGAAAAAAATCCCAGAGTAAAGAACGTTTTAATGATATCAAATAGCTTTAAACATCGTCCACTTTTGTTGCTTGTATCCATCCGCAATATTTATATTAATATTGATTATTTCCTGATTGCTTATTTGACCCCTATGACAATCATTAAGTGTTGTACAGTACCAGATACTTGACAAATGTATCTTTTTCTTTTATGTACACTGAGAGCATATGCACCAAAGACAAATTCCTTGTGTGTCCAATCACACTTGGCCAATATTCTTCTATTTTGACACATACATTGTAGTCAGATAAATCATATTCTTTGTTACAAAGAAAGAACACATATTCTTTCTTACACACATACAGTATATTACTAAATAAGCACATAATTATGAACATAAATCATAAGGATGTTATCACTGAAGGGCTGTACTTACCTTTCTCTACTGCAGTGTTTCCCAACCTTGGCAACTTGAAGAGATCTGGACTTCAACTCCCAGAATTCCCCAGCCAGCATTCGCTGGCTGGGGAATTCTGGGAGTTGAAGTCCAGATCTCTTCAAGTTGCCAAGGTTGGGAAACACTGCTCTACTGGATTGGTCCCAGAGGCTGGCATGGATGCACATGCGGGCAGCAGCAGCTGGGCGCACTCCTGCATGAGAATTTGCTTTCGTGCATGTGTGGAAGCAAAGAAATCAGCAAAAATCGCCGAAATCTCCCATGTGGGCATTTGCACGCACAAAATGTCAGTGGTTTTCGATGATTTCTTTGCATGCGCAGAAGCAAAGAAAAGCCAAAAATTGCCAAAATTTCATGCTTGTGAGTGGGGGTGCACGGGTGCACGCGGGGATGTGGCAGGGACACACAGATGTACACTTATCGCTGTTTCAGCTACCAGATCAGCGATCCCAGGTGTACCGGGGGCAGCCCAATACTGGATGTTACCAAATATTTCATCAAAATTCAGGAAATGAAAGTTGGTATGCCTCTTTCAAAGTGATTTTTAAATTTGGATAATTGAGGACGGCCTTTTAAAAAACATTTAAATATTTTATTTAAATATTTATAATACAATAATTGGGTATATCTAGTCCAGTGATGGCAAACCTTTTTTTCCTTGGGTGCTGAAAGAATGTGTGCACAACTATCGTGCATGCGTGAGTGCCCATACCCATAATTCAATGCCTGGGGAGGGCGTAAACAGCTTCACCTGCCCCCTGAAGGCCCTCTGATGGCTGGAAATGGCCTGTTTCCCAACTTCTGTTGGGCCCAGTAGGCTCATGTTTTGCCCTCCCCAGGCTTCAAAGGCTTCCCTGGAGCCAGGGGAGGGTAAAAACGCTCTCTCCCATTCCCCTGGAGTCTCTCTGGAAGCCACAAATGTCTTCCCAGAGCCTCTGTGTGAGCCAAAAATCAGCTGGGCAACACACACATGCACGTTGGAGCTGAACTAGAGCAACGGCTTGCGTGACAGTAGATATGGCTCAGCGTGCCACCTTTGGCACCCATGCTATAGGTTCGCCATCACTGGTGTAGTCTAATGAAAAGAAGGACTAGAAGAGACATGATTGTGCTGGTCCAATATTTGAGGGGCTCCTACAAAGAACTATAGTCAGCCTATTCTCCAAAGCATCTGAAGGCAGGAAAAGAAACAATGGACGGAAACTTACCAAGGAGAGAAGCAATTTGCAACTAAGGATACATTTCTTAACGTGAAGAGCAATCAACCAAAGTAATAGCGTTCAGAAGTTGTGAGTGCTCCATCATTGAAGGCTTTCAAAAAGAGACTGGACAATTGTAGGAAGTTAGCACCTATCCCTCTCCTAGACAAAATGAAATATCCTTATTATATAGAATATCTCCAGAAACATGCTTTTAGGCAAGGAAAAAGACTCACTCTTAGTAGCCCCCACATTTGTCAATGTGCCATCAAGGAATGGCCCAGCTCACCTTTATTAATACCTGGACCAATCTATTCTACCTAACAAACAACAGTCATATTAGGAATTGCCCAAAGCCCTTTCATTCCACAATCACTCAAACCTGAACTCAAAAACACAGTGTACAAAGTTGCTTCTGCATGGCACCGTGGGAATCTTGACAACCAATCAGAGTGCATTTTTTATATAGGAACAGGAAACTCTGAGGTTATGACAACTTAGAGGTTCTTAGCAACTGCCCTTTCTTTTCTCCAGACCCAACATATGGAAACATGTGATCCATTTTTTCTGTTCATGCCATGTGCTCCTGTCCACCATTAAACCTTCTTTCCAAGCAACCTCCATGAATCTTTTCCCCCACTTGGAACTGAACCCAGAAGAACATTGCTTCCAACACAACTATTTATCTGAAATTGTATAGGTCAGGGTTTCCTGCTCGAACAGGGGATTGGAGTAGAAGATTATAAGATTCTTTCCAACTCTTATTTTATGTTATCTATTCTAAAAAAAAATATTCTAACTCTGAAACTTTGCATTTCACAGAAGATTAATCCACCAAGATATCCTTATCTTCCACTAAGTATTCCACATTAATCTACTGAATAACAAAACTTAGTATCTCACCTGTGGCCTCTCCAGTCAAAGATAGCTTCTTTGTTATCTTATGCATATCATTCAGAAATAAACTCTCTTGCGTTTAGAAGGATTTGCTTTAGCAGATGGAAGCTAAACAGAATAATTCTGTTAACACAGGAGAATCTCTTTGAACAATTTCTGGCCTGACATCTACTGATCTGGATAGAAGTGTGGGTGGGAAACAATTTGATTGTATTATTTTAAGTATTTATATATCTGCCCATCTTATATTGAACTCTTTTTCCAAGTTGAAACTGATTTCTAGAATGGCCCTCTATTTGTTCCAGTAGGAAAAAGAAAAAAAACTTTTAAAAATTTCCCTTCTAGAAAACATTTGTGTTTATGTGTTCGCTTATAAAACAAGACATACATAATTAGATATTAAATATACAAAACATGCATGCTAAATGTGTGAATCATTCTTAACCTATAAGTGAAATGCAAATGAATCACAGTAGTTGTTCTTGAAGCAATGTGTCAATTCAGAGAGATTTCACCATTGAACTGTTGTATAGTTTTTGAAAAACAGTTTTCTTTCATCTTCCAGATTATATGACTTCACAGGACATATAAATACCTATGTGCTAACAATTAACTTAAATGTTGCATTTAATGGCAATAAAAAGTAAGTAGTCTTACCTATGTGAGAATTAGCATATCTTGTATAATAAGGGTTGATGATGGGAACACATGGTGTCATAAACTGATTTAAGTTACACGATCTGATTCTCAGTTAATTATTTTACAATTCATTTATGTTCACCAAATGTTGGAGACCTTACTGTCAAAAGGTGTGATAAACAAAAATGCTTTGATCAGATAAACGATGTGACAGAGCAATTTCACATAAATATTACAATGATACAACAAGTCTGAAAAATCACCACTTAAGAATAAAATAATTAATAGGATATAGGATGACTTCTCCAAGTTAATGTTTTTTGATAGCCAGTTTTTACCCCAGGCAACATTGTTCTTTCTTTCCCTTCTTTCAGTTTTTTTGCATTCACTGGGCATTAACTGATTCCAAATATAAATCAAAATATGGTCAAGCTAAACATTGGTATCTTTTTTTAAAAAAAACATTTTTTATTAATTTTTTGAAAACAATACATACAAAAAAACAGTGACAAAACATTCAAGCATCTTACATTTCTGTAGCATTGGTGAATAAATTTCAGTGCATAATTTCCCATCTATTCAGTCAATAATCTTTTCCAATACTATTTACCATTTGTGTTAATATTTATAGTTACTATTACTTACTTTTATTTTTTTGTTTATTCATTTGTTTATTCTTTTTCTTTTCAAGCCATTTATAGAATTTTTCCCACACAGTAAAAAAAAATATTTTTTTTAATGATTCTGCACATAAGCATTCTGCACAGTCCAATATTTTATTAATCACCAATGTCTCAGTTGGGGTTTTTTCATCCTTCCATGTCTGTGCAAATGTCTGCTATTAGATGAATTATAAGGTAATAGTTTATTTTTGTATGTTGCCCTCTAACAGTTCCTAATAGTAGGTTTCTGATTTTAGCTCTACTTCATATTCTATCATTTCCATTATCCAATTTCTAATCGTATCCAAAATTTCCTAGTCACTGGGCATGTCCACAATAAGTGATAGTATGTTTCTTGGTCTGTTTTATACTTCCAGCATGATGGAGCTACATTGGGGTAGATTTTTGCTAGTCTACTGGGGCAAAATGCCAACAATAGAACATTCTGTATAAATTTTCTTTGTCATAATAATGTCATAATAATGTCTTTGTCATGATAATGTCAACATTTGTATCTTATCCAATGTCTGATTCCTAATATAAATCAAATATGATCAAGATAAACATTGGCATCATATCTAATGTCTGATTCCAAATATAAATCAAAATATGATCAAGCTAAGCATTGGTATCTTATCATTGCATGCAATATTCTTTTAGTATTGCTTCAGCATGTTACCAAATCATCACTATCATTAAAAGGCCTCCAAAATTGTATAGCTAAAAATGAGCACACTGCATTATGGATCCTTACTACGTTAGGATGTTAGCTATGTTATTGACTTGAAAGTTCAGCAAAGCACTCAAATTTGCATTATCTGCAAACTAAAATCTTTCCCTAAATGTGATTGGCTAGTGACAAAATATAGGGTGCAGTGAATTCTGAGGGGGAACAATATCTTCTACTTCCCATAGTTATAGGAATTGGCTTTTTCAGTCTCGTTCTTAAAAGAAAGGAACCAGTGATGGCATCAATTTTTGTAATCAGTATTTTCAGGATCCTTAGCCCTTCGTACTTGCCCGTTGTTCTTTTCTCAACACTTAATATGAGGGAGGGAGAGGGAAAAGGAAGGAAGGAAGGAAGAATGTATATGCCTTGTGCAGGATACTGTATAAAATACATGTAGGATTATATTAATTATGCAGGTGATATAAACCAACATCCATTTATCAAAAATCAATAGTAATGCTTTCTTTAGTAGCATCCTAAGCAAATTGGGGTGGGGTGGGAAATAGTAAATTTTGTGGCAACAACTTTTCAGAAATCTATAAAAGGAGCTTACAGTGCCACCTTGTGGCCTTGGTTTCATTCAAGTGAGAAATTATTAAGCTGGCAATATTTCTTTAAGTGAAGATGACTCAAAGCAGCTATGTAAGTATTTTATAGCAGACCAAACACAGTTTTAGGGTTAACGCTGTTCTTGCTTGCAGCTGTGAACCTTAGTTTTCATGCTTCTAAATCCCAAGATGGTTTACATTTTTACTATGTACTGTGTACTTACTTTATGATTCAATACATTTTCCAGAAATAAGTGAAATAAAGGGTGATTTATTCAACACCACTCAGCAAAAAAAAAAAAGGCAGACATTTAACTTCTCGTCATTATGACAATGCATATTGGCCTCGTCTACATGCATGCACCCCTATGGTGCTTTGCTGTTCCAGATAGTTTAATAAATAAAGTTCCAAACCCATTCAGAGGCATCATACTCTAGGCAGAATAATGTTGGCTCCTGGAGAACAAAATCTCTCCACTATCTCTCCCTGCACAATAAAGAGATAGAATAATTGAGAAAAACACAATAAGCCTTCCAATATTTAGAAATTAGAACTGTAATAGCAATAGCACTTAGTTTTACAGTATATATTGCTTCATAGTGCTTTACAGCCCCCTCTAAGCATTTTACAGTGTCAGCCATTATCTCCAATAATCTGGGCCCTCATTTTACTGACCTTGGGAGGATGGGAGGATGAATCAACCTTCAGCCAGTCAGGATCGAACTCCAGGCTATGGGCAGAGTTAGCCTGCAATACTTTATTTTAACTAGGGGTGGGATTGAAAAATTTTAGCAACCGGTTCACTACTCAGTTGCTGGATGGGTGTGATCATAGGGGCGTGGCGTACGTGGCCTCCTGCACCATGGCAGGGGAGGCTTTCCTTGAGCTTCTGGAAGGGTGAAAACGGCCTTCCACGGGCACTGAAGGCCTCCAGAGGCCGGAAACAGGCCTGTTTTTGGACTTCACATACTTCTAGTAGACCTGTTTTTTGCCCTCCGCCTGCAGCCTGCACTTACCTGTAATCCAAAATGGGCCATGTAGAGATTCTTGGGAGGGGAGGGGAGGGGTAGGCAGAGTCTGCCAGTGCAAACAACTGGTTTGGTGAACCAGATTAAAATTAACATCTGGTTTACTTGAACCAGTCCGAACGAGCTGAATCCCACCCGATTCTAACCACTGCGCCATCATGTACCAAATTGAATACAATTATATGTCAGTTTGTGTGGATCTCTCTGAGCTGTATTAGATTTGTGTGTGTGTGCAAATGTACACACAATGTTTAGTAAAATAATCTAAAGAAGGTTTTTTGTTTCTTGGAAGTAACCTAGCTCATATATTCTTATGAGTCTGATTCACTGGAATGTCTTTAAAAACTAGTCATCTCAGCTAGTTTAGTCATCTCAACTAATCATATTAGAACAGACTTGAAATACATGTACAATTTCTTCCTCATTTTTTCTTTTGTTTATCTTGGAGAGATTATAGCATTCTAGAACAAAGTAAACCATTTAGTGCAAATAAGAATAAATGGCAAGAAATTCTTTTATGAATCATGAACTGAAAATACATTATCTGGGCAAGAATAATAATGGTATGTGAGTAATCTGCTTATTTGAATTGCTTCTAGATAAGAAAATCCTTCTGAAACATGGAATAATATGCCTATGCCATTATACTTCTGTGAACTTCTGAATCATTCAACAAATTACAACATTGATGGAGATGAGAACTGTTAAAATGGTACAAAGGAAAGTGCAAAGTTTCATTCTCTTGAACTCTTCATAAAGTGAGGAATGAGGAAGTATTAAAATTAGGGTTAGCGATTAAAAACCCCCAAAGAAACTCTAAAAATTGGTCCAAATATATTAGAGAAAGTGTTTAGAGTTTAACATTGGTCTTTGAACTAGATTGAAAGCTCTGAGTTTTGCTTGGTAGCTACAATTAAAGACATTAAATAGAAGAGTTGCCAATACAAAGCATGGAATCCAGGAAGTGATCACCTTGGCGTCCTTAGCATCTGCCGGTATACGTAACGTCAAAGCTCCACCCCCGGAATCTCTTCATGGGAGGGATTCCCCAGCTCCTTCAAAGGGAGGTCTTTTCCCCAGCTCCTTTTGTGCCCTCCTCCCATTCTCCCGACCGGCCGACAACTCCCCGGTGTTCACCTTCCTCCGCCGCCACCGGCGCCCAGCTCCTCCTCCTCTTCTCAGCAGATGACAGTCGGGCGCTGGCTTTCGCGGTGTTCAGCACGAACACCGAACCAGAGCACAATTTTTTAAAAAAATTCGGGTTCGGGTCTGGCATGCCAAACACCACAAAAATTGTTACGGACCCGAATTGTGCGGGTTCGGTTTGCCCAACACTATTCTTAATGTTTTCACTGTATTACAAGGTAAGACGATATATAGTAGAATCGGAGACCAAACTACAAGGAATAATTTGGAATCACTTTATAATATGTAAACAGATATTTTGCTCTTCAGTTAAAATGGTATATATAAGAAACACCCCCAGTTTGGTGGTGGGGTGTGAATGTTTGTCTGATGGTGAGCACCAATCACAGAGCACTTCTTGTATGTTGTGTGTGTGTTCATATTTTATAAAATCAATAAAAAAATAATAAAATATTGTTTTAACTGTATTGTGTAATTTTTATCTTGTTTATATTTTATTCTGTAAGCTACCCTGAGTCCGTGAGGAGAAGGGCAGCATATAAAACTAATTAATAAATCTAATTAATAATTCTAGACCTTATGGTGAAGAGTCTCAAATGATTGGGAGGGCTTCATTCCTTGCAACCATCTATACCAAAGATCTTCAGACCATGGACATCCTTATTTTTTAGACCATGGGTCCTAAAACTTGGCAACTTTATGATTTGTGGACTTCAATTCCAGGAATTCTCTAGCCAGCATACTATAGCTGGTTGGAGAATTCTGGGTGCTTAAGTCCACAAGTCTTAAAGTTGCCAAGTTTGGGGAACCCTGCTCTATTTCCAAAGTTTATTCTTTAATTTCATATTAAGGAATTTGATCAAGTGAATATATCTCATTTTTTAAAAGCATAGTATGCAAGTTACTCCAAGCACCTACTACATGGATAAGCAAAACCATGGAAAGAATACTTGAAACCTTAAGCCAGAGTCTTCAAACTTGGCAGCTTTAAGACTTGTGGACTTCAACTCCCAGAATTCTCCAACCAGCTATGCTATGCTAATTCCAAGGAATTCTGGGAGTTGAAGTCCACAAGTCTTAAAGTTGCCAAATTTGAAGACCTCTAAATTCTGTACTCAAGTGCAATGACGTTTTGAAGAGTAATTTGAAGTGTAATGAACTCCAGACCAACTCCACTTTTGTACATGATGTCAGAAATCCTTCCATTTAGAGCTGAAGAGGGAGAGAGCTTCCAATAAACACTAAGCTTTATTCAGATTATTCCTGTTTAGTGGGCTTGGTAGTCTTTCTACTGAGGCACTAGGATTTCAAAAAAGGCCATGAGCATTTAAATCCAGAACGACCAGCAAGAAGAGTGAAGTTAAAAGATCAGTCACATGCCAACCTTTTTAAGATCTCTCAGTTGGTCAAAGTCTCTTCAGGTTCCTAAATGTATTAAGATTTTGGATGTGATTATCAAGAAATATCCCAAGAATTATGTTATTAGATGAAGGCTACTTTAGGATTGCCATAATAGTGTTATGTCAACAATGGAATGAAGTAGATGAAGGAGACTATGACAGGAAATACTAAATTAGTATTTTTTCTGTTTTTCAAATGACCCAAAATGAGGATGAAATGTTCCCGATTCACTTGGTCGACGGAGAGCCGGTTGTCAAGGCAGTGTGAGGCTCCACTCACCTACCTGGATACCACAATTTGGGTTTTTTTATCCTCTGCACATGCGCAAAGCATTCTGTACATGCTCCTAGGGCAGTGATGGTGAAACTTTTTTCCCTTGGGTGCCAAAAGAATGCGGGCGTATGCTATCGCACATGTGTGAGTGCCCACACCCATAATTCAATGCCTGGGGAAGGCAAAAACAGCTTCCCCCACCCCTCTGGAGGCCTGCTGGTGACTGGAAATGGCCTGTTTCCCAACTTCTGGTGGGCCCAGTAGGCTCATGTTTCACCCTCCCCAGGCTCCAAAGGCTTCCCTGGAGCTGGGGAAAGGTAAAAATGCCCTCCCCCATCCCCCTAGAGGCTCTCTGGAAGCCAAAAACACCCTCCAAGAACCTCTGTGCAAGCTAAAAATCAGCTAGCCGGCTCACACATGCATGTTGGAGCTGAGCTAGGGCAATGACTCACGTGCCAGCAGATATGGCTCTGCATGCCACCTGTGGCACCCGTGCCATAGGTTTGCCATCACTGACCTAGGGTAAAAGAACCCAAATGGCTGTGTCTGGGAGAGTTGGAGAAGCTTCACGCTGCCTTTGCGACTGGCTCTCTGACAACCAACAGGCATGAGTGAACCAGGAGCATTTCACCCCTGCTCTAGATCATTGAACATTCAAATGATAGCACTGAATCGCTAAAGGTTTTGTGAAACGCTGCCCACACAGACTCTATTTCTAACCACAAACACAGCTTAAGAACGCCAGATGACAAACCAGCCAAATGAACAACTTTACATGGTCAGTGGAAATAAATGGGAATGGATCAGTCAGCCACAAAACCTCCAAAGAACCATTTTAAGCAAATTACATACCCTATGCTGTTCTTTGATTTTAATTTCCAATTCAGTGTCTTTGTTTTCTTTTTCTTCTCCTCTTAATGAAAAGCATCTGGAGAGAGCTATATCTGAAATGGTGAAGTAGCAGTTCCAAAAAGTGGCCAGTTCCAGCCTCCTGCCATTTTTTTCCATTCAAAATTGATAAGAGAAAGATGCAGAGGTTTATTGTCCATTAAAAAGAAGAGTATTTATTTATTTATTTATTTATTTATTTATTTTGTCCAATACAAATTGAAAGTTAAAGAGAATAAAAAACGTGTACAGTGTTCCTTCAATTTCCGCGGGGGATGCGTTCTGAGACCGCCCGCGAAAGTCGAATTTCCGCGAAGTAGAGATGCGGAAGTAAATACACCATTTTTGGCTATGGACCGTATCACAAGCCATCCCTTAACACTTTAAACTCCTAAATTACCATTTCCCATTCCCTTAACAACCATTTACTCATCATTATTACTGGTACTCACCATTGAATAGTGATCCTGATATTTTTAAACATAATTATTTCTTAACAATAATTTTTTTTTTGTTATTTATTTGCAAAAATTATTAGTTTGGCGATGACGTATTTTTGAAAAACCGTGGTATAGGCTATCCGCGAAGTTCGAACCCGCGAAAATCGAGGGAACACTGTAGTAGTTAATATCAGGGAAGGGATAGAAGAAGAGATATGAGAATAGAATACATCAATGAAGAGTAGAGGAAGGATATATGGATGGGAGAAAAGATATATAAAATATAGGAGAGGCAATTGGACAGGGGACGGAAGGCACACTAGTGCACTTATGCTCGCCCCTTACTGACCTCTAAGGAATCTGGAGAGGTCAACCATGGGAAGTCTAAGGGAAAAATGTTGGGGGTTGGGGGTTGACACCATGGAGTCTGGTAATGAGTTCCATGCTTCAACAACTCGATTGCTAAAGTCATATTTTTACAGTCAAGTTTGGAGCGGTTGATATTAAGTTTGAACCTGTTGCGTGCTCTTGTGTTATTGCGGCTGAAGCTGAAGTAGTTGTTGACAGGCAGGATGTTGCAGCATATGATCTTGTGGGCAATACTTAGATCATGTTTAAGGCATTGTAGTTCTAAGCTTTCTAGACCCAGGATTGTCAGTCTATTTTCGTAGGGTATTCTGTTTTGAGTGGTGGAGTGAAGAGCTCTTCTGGTGAAGTATCGTTGGACCTTTTCTAGGGTGTTGATGTCCGAAATTCGGTGTGGGTTCCAGACAGGTGAGCTGTATTCGAGGATGGGTCTGGCGAAAGTTTTGTAAGCTTTTGTAGAGGGATGTTTTTAAGTTGCCCCAAGAGTCATTTACAGTCTCCCACTGGATGTGAGAAAAAAGTACTGATTATTTTGTGAATCTATTGTATTGTGATACTATTTTTAACTTTTCTTGGAAAAATTAAGCTGCAGAAAACAGGATATAATTCATCATTAAGAGATACATAAGCAAAGAAATGAAACCTAAATTTCCTATTAACTGGAAGAGATCCTTTCCATCAGATAACCCCAGAATTGATCTTGTTAACCAGTACAGGGACAAAAATCTTGAGAGAGATGGAATTCCTTAATGTTTTTTCATAATAAGCCCTGGCATAATGCTTCTGTGAAAATCCTAATTTCAAGTGTTTCATTCCTTGGTATTGTGTCCAGGGAAGCCCATTGAAAAAGAAAACTTCTCGTGAGTTTGAGAAATTTGATTGGTTTCGCAAAAGGGAGGGAGGGAGAGAAAGAGAGAGAGAAAGATCATGGCTGCTTATGTAATACAGTACTTACCTCCTTATCTCAGTTACCCAGCCAGATCCCAATATGCCACTCAATTCTTCCCTCAGCTCTGTCTGCAGAAGAAAAGCTGCAACTATTTGTGAAGCCATAGAGCAGAAGATAATAACTTCTCTGGTTTTCAAATCTTTCTCTGAAGCAGTTCAAAGGCATGCCATTCAATATTAGCACCCCCAGTCACTGCAAAATTTCCATTTTAAAATTTTCCCCTAAGCTAAGAAATACTTCCAATTTCTTCCACTGTGGGGAGCATTTCAGTTTGTAAAATGTTGGTGGGGGGACTTTAATATTCAGTGTAAAGTTTTAGTGCTTTGGAAAGCAGTACTGAAATTGTATTTTAGGTTGTAATCTTAAAGAAACTAATTAGAGAAAAATATATAGTGGAACTCTTTCTGTCTTATATCTGACTACTACATTAGCATGAGATTATTAAAGTCTTGTTGTTTTAAAATAGGTGTATTATATTCTATTAATTAAACAAAGCAAAGTAAAATATGTTACTGGAAGCATGAAATATATTTCCCTCCAGCAAATTAGAGGCTTGAACCCAGAGTTATTCAAAATGTTTTGAATTTAGAATGTTTCAAGTTTATTTATTAATCTTAAACGCTGCCCATTATATCTAGCGGCAACTCTAGGCAGCCTACAATCAATAAAAACAATATATACAGTAATCCCTCATTTTTCGTGGGGGATGCGTTCCAAGACCACCCATGAAAAACGCATTTCCGTGAAGTAGAGGAAATATATTTTTTAATGTATTTAACAAGTAGTTGGACTTTTAAAACCCACCCTTTGCATTAAACAGTCATTCTATAATGTTTCTCAGCTGGAACTACATCTGATATCCTACCAGTTTCTTTAATAGAGTACAGTAGTACTGTAGAAGAATTTTATGAATTTTTAATGGATTTAAAATTTTCAATGGATTTAATGGATTTAAGCCTCCTTTGAAAACCCATGAAATAGCGAATCTGCAAAAGATGAACGGCGAAATAGAGAGGGATTACTGTACGTTAAAACAATAAATAGTAGCACTAAAATTGATTAAAAATTAACCAAGATGGAAGGAAGGGAGCAGGATGGATATGGAGGTCTTAGTCCATTAATCACCTTCAGAGTAGCACACCCCAGCATTGGGTTGCTCCCCTTTCGGACTGGTTCTTTAAAACTGGTAGCAGAAATTTGGCATCGCTTGCTGAACCGTCAGCGATGACTGGTGGTCCACACTCTTGAATTCTGGTTGCCACGGCATGGAAAAAACCCCTCTGTGTATGCGCAAAGGTTTCTGCGTATGCACAGAGGGTAATTTCTGGGAAGTGACATGTGTGCAAACAAAGCATGCAAAACATGTACAGTGATACCTCGTCTTACGAACCCCTCGTCAAATGAACTTTCGACATACGAACCAAGGGTTTAAGATTTTTTGCCTCTTCTTCTGAACTATTTTCACCTTACAAACCCCACCATTGCTGCTGCTTGGAGGCCCCACCTCCGGACTTCTGTTGCCAGCCGAAGCTCCCGTTTTCATGCTGGTGGGATTCCCCTGAGGCTCCCTTCCATGGGAAACCCCACCTCCAGATTTTATGATGCTGCAGAGGAATCCCAGCAGGGGAATCCCACCAGTGGGAAAACGGGTGCTTCAGCTGGCAATGGAAGTCCGGAGGTGGGGTTTCCCAGCAAGGGAAGCCTCAGCGAAATTGCAACATCGCAAAATCCAGAGGTGGGGTTTCCTATGGAGGGGAACCTCAGGGGAATCCCACCAGCGTGAAAATGGGCGCTTCAGCTGGCAAAAGTGGTGAATTTTGGGCTTGCACGTATTAATCGCTTTTCCATTGATTCCTATGGGAAACATTGTTTCATCTTACAAACTTTTCACCTTACGAACCTCGTCCTGGAACCAAATATGTTCGTAAGACAAGGTATCACTGTATTTCCATCGTGATGCGAACTGGTGGGGAAGGTAGGTAGAACCCACCCCTGGCACACCCCCATTGTGGTCCCAGGCCAATCAGCAGAGAGATGTTTTGAGGCTCCTACAGAAGGCCAAATGGGTGGGTTTGGATCTAACTTTGGAGTGGGGGAGCACATGGTTCCAGAAGGAGGGAGCCAGTGGTGGGTTCCTACCAGCGTGGTCCAGAGCACTACACTGATAGGAACCCACTGATTGATGCAATTTTAGGGATTTTTTTCCCAGTGTCTCCTGAGAAGGAGCTTCTCAGCTGTGGTTCGGACAAAAAATAAAGGTCGGCATTATGATGAGGATGGCAGGAAGGCTACTTCTGACATGGAGGTGCTGGGAAAAAACCGCTAAAGACTGTATCATCAATGGGTTCCTACCAATGTGACACTCTGGACTCCCACCACTGGAGGGAGCCACAGCAGAAAAGTCTGTTCTCCCACTTCTTACCATCCAGAATTCTTTGACCGATAGGGTCTTCCGCATGCCCTTCTGCTGGTATGGGTGGGGCAGGCCAATTCTATTGGGATGGAGAAAGTTTAAAATTAAATGTCCAGCCAGAGCTATTATATGGGCAAAAATGTGAGGGAGGTTCAGAAAGACTCATTTTAACTCAATATCAAACTTTCAAACTTCAAACAGAACATTTTAGCATGTCTTGAACATTTTTGCATCCCTTTACATAATCCCCTACTATCATATATATAGAGTCGCCTCGAGAAGGGCAGCATAGAAACCTAATATATATATATATATATATATATATATATATATATATATATATATATGACGGTCTTGGTATATTCGGGTTTCTTCCCGTGTAGGATTTGGAAATTTCTGGCGACGTTTCGATGAGGTCCCACTCATCATCTTCAGGCTGGTGTTTCTGTCCTTGTTCTCAGGCGAACACTGCGAGACCTTAGCTGCCTTCCTTCTATAAATACTGGTGGCTGGGTGTGGTTTGATGGCTCAGCAATTGCCTGCTGTGTAGAAACTTCCTGGTGAGTCAGAGGGGTAACAATTGGGGTTGTTGATGTAGCTGAGGTATGCTGATTAGTTAATGGTTGTAGATTAGGCGTGATGTCCTGAGTAGTTAGAACTTGCAGGCTGCTTGATTGCTTTACAATGTGTGTCCTGAGTCTGGTTTCTGTGGCTGGGAGTTCTAACTACTCAGGACATCACGCCTAATCTACAACCATTAACTAATCAGCATACCTCAGCTACATCAACAACCCCAATTGTTACCCCTCTGACTCACCAGGAAGTTTCTACACAGCAGGCAATTGCTGAGCCATCAAACCACACCCAGCCACCAGTATTTATAGAAGGAAGGCAGCTAAGGTCTCGCAGTGTTCGCCTGAGAACAAGGACAGAAACACCAGCCTGAAGATGATGAGTGGGACCTCATCGAAACGTCGCCAGAAATTTCCAAATCCTACACGGGAAGAAACCCGAATATACCAAGACCGTCATACCTGTACCCGTGAAAATCTACGAAAACATATATATATATATATATATATATATATATATATATATATATATATATATATATATATTAAGGTTGCAGGTTCAAGTCCCAGTGGGTATGGCTAGCTGATGAGGCCAAAATAAGGCCGAAATAGATCTATCCTAGTCTCCCTTAATTTTCAAATTCAGCTTAAACATGTGACACATATATATATATATATATATATATATATATATATATATATATATATATATATATATTTGTTTTCGTAGATTTTCACGGGTACAGGTATGATGGTCTTGGTATATTCGGGTTTCTTCCCATGTAGGATTTGGAAATTTATGGCGACGTTTCGACAAGGTCTCAGTCGTCATCTTCAGGCTGGTGTTTCTGTCCTTCTTCTCAGGCGAACACTGCGAGACCTGAGCTGCATTCCTTCTATAAATACTGGCGGCTGGGTGTGGTTTGATGGCTCAGCAATTGCCTGCTGTGTAGAAACTTCATGGTGAGTCAGTGGGGTAACACGTGTTGCAGAACATAAGAATGCATTAAAGAAAAAGAAAAAAAACCTCCTCCCTTTTCCAACACTTCAAAACTACAGGACATGAAATTGATTTTGACAGTACCAAATTAATTTCCAAAACAGAACACTACAGTAAAAGAATAATCATGGAAGCAATCGAGATAGAAAACATCCCCAAAATATGAACAAGCGGGATGATACCTCTCGCTTACCAGACATCTGGAAACCAGCCCTCAAACATATCCCAGCCATAGAAACCAGACTCAGAACACACATTGTAAAGCAATCAAGCAGCCTGCAAGTTCCAACTACTCAGGATATCACGCCTAATCTACAACCATTAACTAATCAGCATACCTCAGCACATCAACGACCCCAATTGTTACCCCACTGACTCACCAGGAAGTTTCTACACAGCAGGCAATTGCTGAGCCATCAAACCACACCCAGCCGCCAGTATTTATAGAAGGAATGCAGCTCAGGTCTCGCAGTGTTCGCCTGAGAAGAAGGACAGAAACACCAGCCTGAAGATGACGAGTGAGACCTCGTCGAAACGTCACCAGAAATTTCCAAATCCTACACGGGAAGAAACCCGAATATACCAAGACCATCATACCTGTACCCGTGAAAATCTACGAAAACAAATATATACATATTGAGGAATGTTGTTGTTGTCAAAATCCCTTTCTTCTTCTTATATAATGAGACTGTTTTGCACGACAAAAATAAATTGTTGATCTTTCTAAAAATAATCAAATATTAGCGATAATTGAGAACAAAATAATAATACATGCTCAGATGTTTCTGCTCCTTGGGGACAGTGGAAGAGTTTGAGCACCAGCAAAATGTGGAAAGTGATCACTTATTTGTGCTTTTTTAAAAAATCCCAAAGACTAAAGAACAGTCCCCAGGGAAGGGGCATTGAAGTCAATGGCAATGGATATGAGCATTTTCCTACAGATGGAGAAAACAAGAGGCTGTGGGAATTTATTTTCATCTGTATTCCATTAGATTCTCAAACCTTTTCTTCTAGATAGCATGAAAATCCAAATTAATGAGTTGGAGTCTATAAATATGGCTCTGATGGATTTTGTACTGCTCATTATATTTCAAAGAAGATAAAAGTTTCACTGTATAAACATGTTGCACTACAAACACTTTAGTATGCATTTCCCTGAGTTGTACCACTTCAGACTGTAGATGTCTCCCCATGCAAAATAATTCCTTCACAAAGAACAGAAAAGAAACATGTGACAGATGTGTTTTCCTAGCGAATTATTTGGGGGGTGGACAGGGAAGCTGTTCAGGCATCAGGTTAATACTAGAGTGAGACCTGTATTAATGTAGTATTGGGGGCTTTATCTCTTAAGCATTGAATTTGTCTGTTGCAACAGCACATAAATCTTCTTTCCATATTTCAGTTTCAAATGTTTTTCTTAGGACTTAGATGGACTGGAGCATTGCAACTCCAAATCTTCTCAAACGAAACTTATTATTTATGTCTGTTTCAGTTCCCAACTCTGGGTTTGATCCAGTTTTGGGAAGGAAACAGTCTTGGTAAATGACTTAATAATAGCAATAGTTTAGTTTAACAATAGCAATAACACTTAGATTTATATAAGTGCTTTATAGCCCCCTCTAAATGGTGTACAGGGTCAGCCTATTGCCCCCAACAATCTGGGTCCTCATTTTACTGACCTCAGAATAATGGGAGGCTAAGTCAACCTAGAGCCGATGAGATTCAATTGCTGAACTGCTGGCAGCCGGTAGTCAGCAGAAGTAGCCTGCAGTACTGCATTCTAACCACTGTGCCACCCTGGCTTTTAGGAGCTAGACTGGAGGTATCTCTCTCTTTTGATGTTTAATAATATGAATGGTGATATCTGTCTGGGGTATTAGCCTAAAATAGGACTTTAGGATACTATTTCTAGTTCTGCATTCCTCAATGATGAAACTAGGAACTATTGTTTAGATCAGTGTTTCCCAACCTTGGCAACTTGAAGATATTTGGACTTCAACTCCCAGAATTCCTCAGCCAGCGAATGCTGGCTGGGGAATTCTGGGAGTTGAAGTCCAAATATCTTCAAGTAGCCAAGGTTGGGAAACACTGGCTTAGATCAACTTTCTTAGAAGTCTATACTGTCTCTTACACTTTCGTCATTATGAAACAGAGTAGGGAGGTTATTCAAATCTTGGAAGTTGATACCAAGGGCTTCCTCTCGTTTTGAATTCATGCTAGTTTTCTCACGGCCATCAATGCTGCCCTCAACACTGGGTGTGGAGGGAGGTGGAGAGCAAATTAAGATATAGTCCAGATAAAGAGGTCCTGTTGATCTACAAACAAATTAATCCAAGGTTTGGTTGAGAATACAATGTATTCTTTGGGTGGAGCACTAATCACTCTATTGGAAAAGATATAAAGTTGAGCCTGCATTTGGTTTAGAGCTGTTCTTGTACCCTGTTTCCCTCAAAGTAAGACATCCTCTGATAATAATCTCAATTTGGCTTTTGAGTTTATGGCAATAAGGTCAAGCATTTATTTTAGGGTTCAAAAAAATGTAAGACAGGGTCTTATTTTCAGGGAAACACAATATCATTGCGCTATACATGGGGCTATCCTTAAAGAATGTTCATAGACTTCAATTAATCCAGAATGCAGCTGCACGAGCTTTAAGTCCAACACTCCGTGAGCTGTACTAGCTTCCAATTGGTCTCCAAATGTAATTTATGGTGTTGGTTATTACCTATGAAATCCTACATGGCTTAGGATCAGATGATTTATGGGACCATCTTCTGCCTCACACTTCCCAGGGACTGGTTAGATCCCACAGAGTTGGTTTCCTCCAGGTCCCCTCGGCCAAAGAGTGTCGACTGGCGGGACTACAGGGGGGGAGCCTTTTCTGTGGGGGCTCCTCTGGAACAACTTCCCCTGGATATCCACAGCACCCCCACTCTCCAGGCTTTTCAAAAGGCCTTAAAAACATGGCTTGCAGCGAGGCCTGGGCCCATTGAGCAACAACATAGAGCTTCAGCTCAACGGGATGAATGACTGTGATGGATGAATATGTTTAATTTTGGGGATTTTACTGATTGTGGAGTTTTTATTGCTGCCCTGAGTCCATCTGGAAAAGGGTGGCTTATAAATTTAATAAATTGAATTGAATTGAATCTAATGTTATTGCTGGAGGTTTTCAGTAAATATACAGTAGATCTACCTGGAGCAGTGATGGTGAACCTATGGCGTGGGTGCCACAGGTGGCACACAGAACCATATCTGCTGGCATGCAAGTCGTTGCCCTAGCTCAGCTCCAATGTGTATGTGTGTGCCGGACAGCTGATTTTTGGCTTACACAGAAGTTCTGGGAGGACATTTTTTGGCTTCCAGAGTGCATCTGGGGGCATGAGGGAGGGCATTTTATCCTCTCCCAGCTCCAGGAAAAACTTTGGAGCTTGGGTAGGGCGAAACATAAACCTACTGGGCTCACCAGAAGTTGGGAAACTATTTCCAACCTCCAGGGGGCCTCCAGGGGTATGGGAAGTTATTTTCACCCTTCCCAGGCATTGTATTATAGGTGTGGGCAGTTGCCCATGCGCAATAGCATACGTGCACGCTCTTTTGGCACTCAAGGAAAAAAACGTTCACCATCACTGACCTATAATGATTCATATCTTTATCACATCCTCTAGATCATTGACCTCCCCCTCCCCCAACCTTTAGAATGCTATGGACCTGCTCCATGAAGCACAGTCTTTAAGCAGACCGGTGGGGGGATGGTTTCATATACTGCCTGGATCGCATGCATGCACAGTTGGAGTTTTGCTTTCTTACATGTCCAGGTTCCAAGTGTGCCACAGACCAATGCCAGTCCATGGGCCAGGGGTTAGGGACCCCTGAATTTGGATTATTCTTTTTTTAAAATAGTTTTTATTTAAATTCTTTAAAAACATAACAACCAAAAACATACATTTACAAAACGCAAAAACAAAAGCAAAAAAATAACCAAGATCAACAACAAAACAACACCATAACATAAATTTAGATTATTCTATCATGCTTATTGTGTATGGTTACAACATACCTATCCTCTATTGTGTAGGCACAGATGTAAAATTAAATATTATCCAGCTTTCTGAGTAACTTGGGTTTTTTTAAAAAAAACTAATTTTTTTTCACAACATAGTCATTCAAACCTTCAGGAAGTATGACCTTGTAAATGGTTTGTTTCTTTCTTTCCCTTGATTGTCAACAGACTTGACAGCCTAGATTTGTGTTATTTATTTCCTGATTCCAGCAATCAATTTCAATCCACTCCCGTCTTCAAATCTATCATCACTGAAGTCTGCAGATTACACAACCTCATATATTTCTCTTTTTACACTTCTTTTTATTAACATTTTAAGCAGCAATCAAAGGTAAAACAAAATGAAATTAGAAAAGGAAGGAGAAGGAGGAGGAAAAGAAGGGACAGAAAGTGCAGAAAATAAAAGAGAAAAGACAAAGAGAAAAATACAGAAAAAATATATTTAAAGAAGTAACTTCTGATCAGAGTAGTTCCAAGCAATTTAGTTTCTTTCCAGCCTCTTTGAAGTTATGTCACATTACATGGAACACTTCTTCTCATATCTAAAACCTTTTCCATTAGCAAATCCAAAAATCATTAAGACTTCCATCCAATTTTAGCGAAAAGTCCATAAAGGTTTCCAGTATTTTATAAGATATATATTACCTTATCCCTGATCAAGCAACTCAATATTACAGTCTTTTCTTTTGTGCAATATTCTGACATTCTTATTCCTTAATTTTACATTAAGATGCTATTGTAAATCTAGTCTTCATCCATATCTTCTTCCTCCCAAGCTATTTTTTTTTTAAAACTGTTTTAAATCCTGTAATAATCCATTGCCTGGGTCATTTCTTGAATTTATATTTGTATTTCCTCTAATTATTTTATCCATTTTGTTTTCCACAACAGCTATTTTGTTTTCCAAGATTTCTACCTTGACTTTAATTTGGTTTGCCATTCCAGTAAATTTCTGTCCTAGTTCCTTGAAGATCATTTTAAGGTCTCAAATGAAATACCTTTGCTCATAATTTCATATATTTCACTGCTTTTTTAGTTAAAAGCCATTTTATCCAACACAAAATAAAAAGACTTTTTTTAAAAAAAATCACTCTTCTTTACTTCCTCCTGGTACTCCACATTGCTTTAGAGAGCAAATTCGTGTCTTTATAGACTCTACTAAAACTGTGAGCTTGTTGTTGTTCCTGTGTCTCCCAACACTCATAAATTGGGCATAAATTGGGCATAACACAATCCATGATGTCCTTGTAAGGAGTAACCATCTGGAGCACAAGTGGACAATCTCTCAGTCTCTCCTTGTCTGGAGAGGCTCCATTGGTCTTGGCTTGTCACCCAGCCATCAATCTTCACCATAGTGTAGCATTCACTCCTTCAGAAACATCATAATCCACCATTGTAATGCTAGAGAAAGTATTTCTATCTGTCTGCTTGTCTATCTGTCTGCCTGTCTCCCCTTCCTCCCCCCTTCTCTCTCTGTGTCTTTGTAATTTTTGTTGCAGGTGCCATGAAAATTAAACAGTGTGTCCTTCTTTTCCGCATTTGTCCTTTTATCCAATTTTCTTTGTTTTGCTTTGCTTATTCGGATATCTGGTAATTCTGTTTTATGCGGAGCTTATCTTTAAAACTTAAAAACTTATCAAACATTCTAACTAAAGCAAAATGCAGAACTACTGTTGATCATATGCTTATTGCATCACCATGAGTCCTGGTGACACAGTGGTTAGAACGTAGTATTGAGGGCTAACACTGTTCACAACCTGGAGTTCGATTCTGATTGACTCAAGATTGACTCAGCCTTCCATCCTTCTGAGGTTGGTAAAATGAGAGCCCAGATTGTTGGGGGCAATATGCTGATATCTCTAAATTGCTCAGAGAGTGCTGTAAAGCACTGTACCTTGTTTTCCCAAAAATAAGACAGCGTCTTATATTAATTTTTTCTCCCAAAGATGTGCTACATCTTATTTTCAGGGGATGTCTTTTTTTTTTCAATAAAGAAGAATTCACATTTATTGCTGAACAAAAAAAATGAACATTTATTATAGACTGTACAGTAGTTGTCATCACAAACCAGCATAACCAGACAAACTGTGAATCCTATCAAGAATTTCTTACTACTACCGTACCATTATTTCCATTTAAAACAATTATATTTTCTTCAAATATAAGTTATATATGTTCTGTTCGGGAATACTGCGAATACTCCTACGTCTCACTTTTGGGGGATGCCTTATATTAGGCAATTCTACAAAACCTCTCCTATGTCTTACCTTTGGGGGTGACTTATTTTTGGGGAAACAGGGTAGGATGATATATAAGTCCAAGTGCTATTGCTACTGCTATTATACATCATCACTCTTGGATAAGCTTACCAGTTGTGAGGTTCTTTTACATAAAGATAAAGCCAACACAATCCTAAGCTGCATCAACAGGGGAATACACTCCAAGACCAGGGAAGTCTTAATACCACTCTACTACGCCCTGGTCTGACCACACCTGGAGTACTGTATTCAGTTCTGGTCACCACACTTCAAAAGAGACATTGAAACTCTGGAGAAGGTGCAAAAAAGAGCAACAAAGATGATTAAGGGTCTGGAAACCAAGACTTATGAAGAGAGACTGAGGGAACTGGGCATGGATAGCCTAGAGAAAAGGAGGGTCAGAGCGGACATTATAGCAGTCTACAAGTATACAAGGAAATGTCACAGAGAGGAGGGGATCACTTTATTCTCCAGGGCACCAGAGGGCCGGACGAAGAACAACGGCTGGAAGCTGACCAAGGAGAGATTCAACGTGGAGATAAGGAGGAACTTCCTGACGGTCAGAGCGATCAACCAGTGGAAAAACCTACCAGCGGACATTGTGAACTCCAACACTCTGGACATTTTAAGAGAAGATTGAACTGCCACTTGACTGGTGTGCTATAGGGTTCCTGCTTAGGCAGGGGTTTGAACTTGATGGCCTTCATGGGCCCTTTCAACTCTAACAATAAATAAATAAATAAATAGATAGATAGATAGATAGATAGATAGATAGATAGATAGATAGATAGATAGATAGATAGATAGACAGACAGACAGACAGACAGACAGACAGACAGACAGACAGACAGACAGACAGACAGACAGACAGACAGACAGACAAAGATGTCCATTCTTACTTGAAGTGCTTAAATGGTCTGAGGCAAGGTATCTGATGACTCACCATTTGCTTCTGGCCTAGGGATGTATGGGTGACTGCTTATTGCTCTCTTTCCAGACCTACTCAATGAGGCCACGGGCCAAAAATACTTTAACCAGTATAAGTCTTGTAAATTCCAGGTAGGCAGATTCAGATTCAAACAGCAACAGACTAAACTAATGAAGATTCTGCAGCTCTTGTAATTTAGCAAGAGATTGTGTGGAAGTTGTATCTGAAGATCAGACTGATCTATGGTGTCCTTCAGCAACATCTTTTAAACTCTCTCTCCTGCTTAACATCAGAAGTTAGCAGTTGCTAATTAGACCCTGTGGGTGGTCAGAACAGCTTGTTACAATAGACAAGATACACAAAGAACAAGTGGATTCATATAAATAACAGAACATAGCTTGGATCAACTGGCTACATAAAGCAAATCTTCATAGAGGCAGATAGTTAAAACTACCTTTATACATCACTGCCACTCCATGTATTAGACATAACAATATAGAGACATAACAACATACCCATAAAAATGAACCGAGGTGGCGCAGCAAGTAGAGTGCAGCACTGCTGGCCACTAAAGCTGACTGCTAGATCTGGAGGTCAGCGATTCAAATCTCATCACCGTCTCAAGGTTGACTCAGCCTTCCATCCTTCCGAGGTGGGTAAAATAAGGACCCGGATTGTGGGGGCAATATGCTGGCTCTGTTAAAAAGTGTTTTTGCTAACATGTTGTAAGCCGCCCTGAGTCTAAGGAGAAGGGCGGCATTAAAAAAATCAAATGATTGATTGAATGAATGAATGAATGAATGAATGAATGAAAGAAAGAAAGAAAGAAAGTGTGAGTGAGCGAGTGAGTGAGTGAGTGAGTGATTGAGTGAGTGAGTGAGTGAGTGCGTGAGTAAATAAATAAATAAATATTCATACAGAGTTAGCAAGAAGTGGCTGAGAATTTAATTAATCAACAGATTAATACAATGCCAAGTACCCTAAAACAGGGATTCCCCAACCTGTGGGCCATGGCCCATTAATAGATTGTGGCCCATTCGTAATCAGTTCCACCTGCACGAATAGCAGGCACTGGCATTTGCAGCCCCATTCCTTTGAATGACAGCTGTATGCGCTACTCACACAAATAAAACTTTGCGCGTGCCCAGACGCACCTGCCCCTCACACAAAACCATCCCTTCTTCCTCCCTCCTCCCCATGCGAGACTGCCAACCTGGAAAGGTTGGGCGACGTTGCCCTAAAATATATTTCCCATGTATCATAGTTTAAAGAACACCAAAAATATTCAACTTGTTACTATCCTAATCAAATCAAAACTTGAAAAAAAAAACTGTAGAAAAACATGCAGAAACACTTTCCTTCCAGTAAAGCTATCTTGGTTCTATTGCCAAATGTTTTCTGTACTTCCATGTTTGTTTTCACTTACATATTTTGCAGATTAGTTAGATAGCTGTAGTGAGTCAAGTCTCTCCTTAGCAACAATGCGTTTTCTGTTGTTTGTTTCCCATAATTATGAGTGGGTGCTTCAATATTACTCCTAATTAATGCAAGTCTAGACCTATTGTTCAAGGAGTGGGATACATATGACGTGAAAAATGAGAAAATATTCACTTGTTCTGAGGGCATACAATGAAGGATTATATGCAATTCTGCATTATTGCTGGGGCAGGTTACCAAAGCTGAGCTCCAGGATTTGCTAATATCTGCCCACACACCGTGCCCACTTTGTACTTCTTGAAAGCGAGCTCATTCTGATTGTTAAAAGATGCTCCAAAACAGGATATATCACCTTAAGTAGCAAAAGTCTAGCTGAAGACTTTTTCGCAATCCTTTAAATCAGTGGTTCTCAACCTGTGGCCCCTTTGGGGGTCGAATGATTCTTTCACAGCGGTCGCCTAAAACCAGGGAAGGGCTACCAAAATTTTTACTTCCACACTGTGGGCGTGGCTTATGCATTTTCTTTCAACATCTTTCAACAGCCCCTCTACATGGGGGCTACCTTTGAAAAGTGTTCGGAAACTACAGATCGTGCAGAATGCAGCTGCGAGAGCAATTATGGGCTTCTCTAAGTATGCCCATATCACTCCAACACTCCAACACTCCGCAGTCTGCATTGGTTGCCGATCAGTTTCCAGTCACAATTCAAAGTGTTGGTTATGACCTATAAAGCCCTTCATGGCACCGGACCAGAATATTTCTGGGACCGCCTTCTGCCACACGAATCCCAGTGACCGGTTCGGTCCCACAGAGTTGGCCTTCTCTGGGTCCTGTCAACTAAACAATGTCGTCTGGCGGGACCCAGGGGAAGAGCCTTCTCTGTGGCGGCTCCGACCCTCTGGAACCAGCTCCCCCCTGCGATTAGGATTGCCCTCACCCTCCTTGCCTTTCGCAAACTCCTTAAAACCCACCTCTGCCGTCAGGCATGGGGGAACTGAAACATCTCCCCCTTGCCCATGTTGTTCTGGTGTTAGATTGATTGTGTGCTTGTTTTTTAATATTCTGGGGTTGTTTTTTATGAATTTTTTTTAGCTTAACATTGTAATTGGATTGGTGGGTATTGGATTTGTTATTATGTATTGTTTTTACCTTGTTGTGAGCCGCCCCGAGTTTGCGGAGAGGGGCGGCATATAAATCCAATAAATCTAAATCTAATTGCAAATTGGGTGCTCTGGGTGGAGCTCCATTTTCACTACCCCATTGTGTTCCCCCCTGTCTGGCCAGTAGCTCACCCCTGCCTAAGACCATTGGAAAACACATATTTCTGATGGTCTTAGGAACCGAGACACCATTCCTCTATCCATCTCCAGGAGGGTCCACCCACATAAAAATAGACTACTGCGAGGCACTATTATACCATGGAAAAATATAGAGGATATGAAAGTAATCACATAGAAATGGATACGTTAATGGATAAATTAACAAGATATATGTGTAATAATAAACAAGACGGAAAAAATAAAATATTGTTATAAATGAATAAGCTGCAAAAAACAATTAGCCTGCAATTTAGCAGGTGTAAATATTAAGCTCTGATACCAAAACATCCCATGTATAAAGCACAATGCTTTATTCCGCCTTGAGTGTATATATGTATGTATGTTGTTACTCCCCTTGCCTTCTCACTCTCTCTCTCTTTCTTCTTTTTTTCTATGGATTACTATGCACAAATAAGTATGTAATTTTATGCACTTTGTAAATGTTGTACTGTTGTATTGTTTATTCCCCTTTTTTAATGTAAATAACTAATAAAGTATTTTTTTTAAAAAAATAGACTACTGCAAAAAAAATTATCTGTATCATCAGAACTTCTGAGCATGTACAGAAGCTGAATTTCCAGCACTGCACATGCATCGCCATCTCTCTTTTTTTTTGGCTTTTTTTTTTTTTTGCAATTTAAAAAAAATCAGCACTATGCATGCATGCACATGCAAAGCACACACACGCCCATGAGGCACGGCCACACAGCACATGAGGAAGCGAACTGGCAGTGAGGTAAGTAACAATCCACCCCGAGCAGGGGTGGGCTACTGCCCAGACTGGGGAGGGGGGAAATACAGTAGAGTAGCAAAAATGGAGCTCCACCCCAGAGCATCCAATTTGCACTGAAGGATGTTGAAAGAAAATGCAGGGCGTCCCGCATAAGCCATGCCCACAGTGTAGTAGTAAAAATTTTGGTAGCCCATCACTGCCCCTGAGTTTCCTAATAATTTTATTATTTTATGGTTGGGAGTTACCACAACATGAGGAACTGTATAAAAGGGTTGCAGCATTAGGAAGGTTGAGAACCACTGCTTTCAATTGACCTTTGGATACAATCCAGAATGTACAGGATATTTAAATAAATCCTAAAAAGTAGGACAATATCTCCGAGACCGCCTTCTGCTGCACGAATCCCAGCGACAGATTAGGTCCCACAGAGTTGGCCTTCTCCGGGTCCCGTTGACCAAACAATGTCAGCTGGCGGGACCCAGGGGAAGAGCCTTCTCTGTGGCGGCCCCGGCCCTCTGGAATCAACTCCCTAGAGAGATTCGAACAGCCCCCACCCTCCTCGCCTTCCGTAAAATGCTGAATACTCACCTTTGTTGCCAGGCATGGGGATAATTACCACCTTCTCCCCCTTTTTATTATGTTTTCGACCTTACTGTATGATGGATTAGGTTGAACATGTATGATTGCATAGTTAGGGATTTTACTATGTATTAATGTTTTTAAAATTGATTTAACTTTCTACTATTGGATTTGTAATGTATTGTATCACTGTTATGTTGTGAGCCACCCTGAGTCTTCGGAGAGGGGCGGCATACAAATCTAATAAGCTATAATAAACTATAAACTATAACTACAAAAAACATGTGCCTATAAGGGTCACAATTAAAAGTATATGAGATTGGGTACATTCTCTCTTGTTCTTTTTGCCCTCTCCCTCTCCCTCTCTCCCTCTCCCTCCCTCCTTCTCTCTCTCCCTCTCCCTCCCTCCTTCTCTCTCTCCCTCTCCCTCCCTCCTTCTCTCTCTCTCTCTCCTTCTCCCTCTCTTCTCCTCTTCCCTCCCTCCTCCACAGTTGGTTGCTTGTTAAAGGTTATATGAGAGTTACGCTGGAAGCTAGACTTCTCAGAACAGGAACCATAGTGATATTACAGGTCTGAGAAACTCAAAGCAAGATAGAATATCTATTAAGCCATGGGAAAGATGGGGAAAGAAAACACAGGATTTAAATTGCCATGCTTATAAGAAGGAACTGCAGACTTGTATTGACAGAGAGCAATCAACTGTTTACAATGGCTTAATCCTAGTATGCAATAAAGATCCTTATTTAGCTTTGCTGTGTCTTTTGTCTGGGTGGCTTCTGGCAAGTTTGAGCCAGGGAACCTGACGAGTGATCCCTTACCAGAAGCCTGAATTGGTTGCCAGTCCATATTAAACAAATAAAAATGCATCTCTGAAATGAAGTAAGTAAATAGGAACTAAGTGAAGGACCCATGTTTCTTTAGGATTAGATGCATTTAAGTAACAGATACAATTTGGGGTACTTTGTGGCATCAGGCTAGAAATTGGAAGACTGTGAGTTCTAGTCCTTTGGGCACAAAACCGGCTGAATTATTTTGGGCAATCACTTTCTTTCATCTCTAGGAAGGATGCCATGGCAAACACGTATAAAAATCCTTGCCAAGAAAACAATATTTTTTTTTCCAGGTAGTTTCTGAGAATAACAATTGAAGGGGGGGGGAATTAACATCACAACTGTCCTGTTACTTGGATCCTAAACTGAAAAGAGGCCCATTGATAATTTTCTTGAACATAAGATAATTGTTCATTGAAAGAAAGCTGTCTGGCCTCTCTTGGAAGAGTTGTTTTGCTTTTATTTTTTATTTTTAAGATTTGCCAGCTCTTGATTTACGAAATATGAGTTGCAAGCTTGAAGGTCATATACTGTGCCCTCATGGTTTCTCATTCTTTAATTATACTAATGCTGAATTGGAAAGGAACCTACTCTTTCATTACAATTTATAGCCAAACTATTTCCAACTGTGCCTCAATTAAATTTGCACTTAAATGAATTTCAAGAGAGCTCTGAGCAATGTTCTCGCCATGGAGCATCGTTAATGAGGTCTCTACTCAGGGCTACCAATATCTGGATTGTGAAAATCTGGACAACAAAGGTTTAATGCTACTGGATCTCTACCACTCAACTGAATGCTTGTAGCTGAAGGACGGTAGTCCTAATTTATTCTTCAATTGGGATGATATAATTAACTACTTTTCTAAATTATCAGTTCAAAGGGGCTTCAATCTGTGGCTTGTTCCACCATAGACATGTAGTGAAGGTAAAACTGGAAAGTCAAATGGACCACTGAATGTCCAGACATAGGAAGACATATAAATGACCCAACAAAAAAAGATGCCAGGCTTTGAACTACTACATCACTAATTGACAATTTTGAATAGGATTCTCTGTATAAATGGGGCAAAGTATCAGAGATGTTGTTCAGCAGATGCTGACCAGTTCTGGAGAACAGGTAGTGGAAATTTTGAGTAGTTGGGAGAACTGGTAAATACCACCTCTGACTGGCCCTGCCTCCCATCTATTCTCTGCTTCCTGAGTTCCAGCTGATTGGAAAGAATTGGGAATTTTACAGTAACCTTCCCCTGGAGTGGAGTGGGAATGGAGATTTTACATTATCCTTCCTCTGCCACACCCACCAAGCCATGCCACACCCACCAAGCCATGCCACACCCACCAAGCCACGCAACACCCACCAAGCCATGCCATGCCCACCAAGCCATGCCACGCCCACCAAGCCATACCATGCTCACCAAGCCACACCCATAGAAGCGGTACCACTTCATAGTATCCTCCCCTCAGTGTAAATGCATGGTCTCACATCAAAGTGTAGATCACTTGAGTCCTTCTGTAAAATGATCTAATTCTGTAAACTGTAAACTAATACTAATCCAGCGTCTGATTTTTAAAAAATATAAACTAGACTGTCTAGCCTTTGGGCTTCAATGGTTAGATGGCTTAGACACTGGTATTTGAACATAGATATTTCTCACATTTATATTTGATTGTGTTTTACTAATCGAGGTGAAACGTTAATATACATTGCTAATCCATGTATGATATGCCATTCACTAAATAAATAATAGAAGGTACAACACGTTCTTAAAAAGAATTAAGTCATTGTTCACTAGAAATTCAAGATTTCTATGTAACAAAAGTTTCACCAATCTGGAATTGGTGTCATATCTCTGGATCCCCATGAATATGAGAGACTTGCACAAGTCTTTGCAAGTTGTACTGGTTTCCTTCTGGCTTAGCTGCTGCTGCTCCAAAGGAAATATAATTTTTTAAAAATCTATTTTGCAAATATTTATCCTGGAGCTATAGGTGGAGCAGTTTCTAGTCTCATTGTACCATCCTCAAAATGCCTCCGCTCTCCTGCTATCATATGATTTCCCAATTTTTCCAGGCATTCTCTGAAGTAATTCTGTCGCTCTTCTACATAGAGGAAGGTTGGCTTTTAAAATTTCCTGACAACAAAGATAGGGGTGGCTGTTCTCTTTGGCATTTTTTTTAGAGTAGAATAGAATAGAATAGAATAGAATTCTTTATTGGTCAAGTGTGATTGGACACACAAGAAATTTGTCTTGGTGCATATGCACTCAGTGTGCATAAAAAGAAAATATAGATTTGTCAAGAATCATGAGGTACAACACCTAATGATTGTCATAGGAGTCAAATAAGCAAAGAAGAAACAATCAATCAATTAAACAAACAATCAATATTAATAAAAATCTTAGGATACAAGCAACAAGTTACAGACATACAGTATTAAGTGGGAGGAAAAGGATGATACAAATGATGAGAAAAAACTGGTAGAAATAGAAGTGCAGACCTAGTAAAAAGTTTGACAGTGTTGAGGGAATTATTTTTTTATTAGAGTGATGGCGTTCAGGAAAAAACTGTTCTTGGGTCTAGTTGTCATTGTGTGCAGTGCTCTGTAGCGACATTTTGAAGGTAGGAGTTGAAACAGTTTATGTCCAGGATGTGAGGAGTCAGCAAATATCTTCACGGCCCTCTTTTTGACTCGTGCAGTATACAGGTCTTCAATGGAAGGCAGGTTGGCATTTTTTTACATCATTTTTTACATCTTCCCATTGACCAGCTGCAGGGAGTCCTAGTCAGCTTCGTGGAAGTATAAACACAGCAACCTGGGTCATGCAGCTGTACAAAAGAATGCTGGAGTCTTCAAGACTTCCATTATTTTGTATCTTTTCCTGGTAACAGAAAATGTGCAGAATTTTGTATGGGTTTCGTGGGCAAAAGGAAGATAAGAAAGGGTGTGTGTGATTCTTTAGACCAGTGTTTCCCAACCTTGGCAATTTGAAGCTATTTGGACTTCAACTCCCAGAATTCCCCAGCCAGCATTCGCTGGCTGGGGAATTCTGGGAATTGAAGTCCAAATAGCTTCAAATTGCCAAGGTTGGGAAACACTGCTTTAGACTATGTCAAGTCTGGGCTTGTGGTTGTAACCTATGGGGAGTCTTGGTCTAAGGGTGATTGGCAGCTTTTCCAAAAGTACACAGGAAACAGGGAGGGCTCCTGGGATTTTCAACATACTCCCAAAATAGCCTCTAATAAACTACTCCTTGTTGCTCTTCCAGCTGATGGGATCTTGTGGTATGCCTATTTATATATTTAAAAAGGCTAAACTTTTATAATATTCAACTCCTGATTTATTAGTATCACAGATGTTCCATGATACTTCTTGTTTACATCAGGGCACACATAATTAGGAATGCTACTTTTCAAACTTCATAGTTTACTCCTAAGTATAAGAAGAAAAAAATATTTTAATAAATATTCTGTATCAGTAGTAAAAGAATATTGATATGGACCATTTACAACATTGTGGTTTTTTCCTCCTCCTCCTATTGACAATCCCTTGTACTGAATGGAATTCATTTGCCCGGAAAATGGCGTCTACCAGTAAAATCTATTTTCCTGCCCACATCTGCTGCAGAGGAATAGAAACCTTTATGACAGATACAAAAGAAGAGTAGCACAAAAGAGAATCAAGACCCGTTCTGTCAGAAGTCCAGTTATGCAATATTTAATGCAATTCAATTAATAGGTTGCCAATTTACATATAGGAGAAAATCTCTGAGTCTTAAAAAGAAATCAAACTTTCTACTTGAACTATAGCCATGATACAAAAGAGATTTGCTTGCACAGCATTAAAAGCATAGAAAATATGCCGCTGCCAGAAAAGGGGGAAAGCCCATACCATTGATTGATTTCATGATGTACAATGCTGCAATCTATTTGGTTCTTTCACGATGTTATATATTGGTGATTTATGATCCTGAGAAATTACAGTATGAGCTAAGGCAGTGAAGAAAAAATGGTGCCAAATATGAGACTCAAATAAACTCACATTTATCTATTTATTTATTTATTTATTTATTTATTTATTTATTTATCTATCTATCTATCTATCTATTTATTTATCTACTTATCTATCTATCTATTTATTTATTTATCTGTTTGTTTGTTTGTTTGTTTGTTTGTTTGTTTGTTTGTTTAAAGTTTTAAGGCCACCCACTCACTATGATCAGGTCAAACTGAAGACAATATAACATTTTTTAAAAAAAGTCATGAAGGGCATATTTAGATAAATATACAGTATATAAATGAGCTACTAATTGTTGCTAAAGTCTTGGGGTTGCAGTTTTCAAAGGGTAGGAAATGAGTATCTGTGGACTTGTAGCATGTTTAGAACTTTGGATGGCTTAGGAGAGGGGATGGGGTGTCTAGAGAGATAAAGCAATAAATCTTAATTTACTTTGGGGGAAAAATTACGTGGGATTGACTACCCAAGTTTTCTTTCTACCAGATCTGAAGGAGATAGCCTAAAGCAGGGGTCCACCAGCCCCCGAGCCCACTACCAGGTTTTGAGCCCTTTGGTACATTCCCATTTGCACAAGCAGCAAGCAAGTGTGTGTGTGCACACTCCATTTGGGCAAGCAGCAGGCAAAAATGGAGTGGAATGCTTCTCCACCACTCACATGGAACGAGGGGTGGGCTGCTACCCAGAGACGGGGGGAACACAGTGGGGTAGCAAAAATGGAGCTCCACCCCAGAGCACCCAATTTGCACTGAAAGATGTTGAAAGAAAATGCAGGGTAACCTGCCTAGGCCACGGCCACAGTATGGTAGTAAAAAATTTGGGAGTCCTTCACTGCGTAGAACCATCCTGTCTACCACGCACGCACCACCAGCCAGTCTGCAAAGCAGGAAAGGATGGCAAATTCTGGCCTAAGGTAACCCCCAAAGCCTTGCCTATGGCCATAGTCCTTCCCAATTAATTTCAAAATCTTAAGTTTAAAATTCAGAGAGAGTAAAAAAATCAAAACTTTGCTGGAGCATACAGAAATTCTTAACTATAGACAGTATTTGCTTAATATAAAAAGGATCTAGGTATTAAAGTGGTAGTAGGTAGCGCTCTTCTCAAGAGACCAAATGCAGCCCTTAGACCAAGACTAAAAACTGAATTGAAGAAACTCTTCTTTACTGCTTTCTGACTACTAGAAATATTTTTTTAAATAGATTTGAAAAGAGGATAGTTTTATCTTTGCCAGGCCTGATATGTCAAATGGCTTCCTGTTTCCAGAATAAGTAAGCTATTGTAAAGAGGTAATATTTCATGGGGATATTGGCTGCCAACTGTTCGGACAAGAACACTTGACTTAAAAAAAAAACCACAGAAAGAATATTGCCTATGATAAACTTTGAAAAGTCATTGCAGCACCAGACAATAACTCAGGGCAGGAAGGTGTTTTAAGAAGCAACATACAGGGGGTGGACAGAAAAATGGAAACACTTGATTTTTTTTTGGCATCATAATGTTTGAACATGTTCAAATCAATCAAAACTTGACATATTTTAATGTTGTTGTTTTTTAATTCTGTTATTTGATATGTTTTTTTAAACTACCTTGTTTTTTTACAGAAATTTAAGGAAATTGGTTATAACCTTCTAGAAATGGCAGACCTCTCAGACTTTCAATGAGGCCAAATTGTTGGTGCTCGAATGGCAGGCGCTAGTGTAACAGAAAGTGACCGAATGTTTGGTGTTTCAAGAGGTAATGTCTCAAAAGTAATGACTGCTTTTGAAAGAGAAGGGAAAACATCCTCAGCCAAGCACAGGTCTGGTCGAAAGTCGAAGTTGTCTGAGAGAGACTTCCAGACTCTAAAGCGAATTTTTAGAGCGGATCGCAAGACCACAGCTCCTAAAATCACTGCAGAGCTCAATAGACACGTACAGAACCCAGTTTCCACAAAAACTGTTGAAGGGAGCTTCACAAATCTGGATTCCATGGAAGAGCTTCAATTAGAAAACCTCTGCGCTCAAAGACAAATATTTCAAAGCATTTAGAGTGGTGTAGAAACCACCAGAAATGGTCCCTCGAGCAGTGGCAAAATGTGATTTTCTCTGACAAATCATTGTTTACTCTTTTTCTGACCTCTGGCCGTGTTTACGTTTGGAGACAGCCAAAAGAATCATTTCATCCAGACTGCCTTCTCCCAACCGTCAAACATGGCGGGGGTTCAGTAATGATCTGGGGTGCTATTTCTTGGAAATCCACCGGGCCAATGATTTCCCTTCATGGAAGAATTAACAGCCATCACTATTTAGGAATTTTGGCCAACCAAATTCATCCTATGGTTCAAGAACTGTTTCCAGAGGGGTATGCCATCTTTCAAGGTGATAATGCACCAATCCATAGAGCAAGAATTGTTAAAGAATGGCACGAGGAACATTCTAATGAAGTTCAGCATCTCATCTGGCCACCACAATCACCAGACCTCAACATTATTGAGCATTTATGGTCGATTTTAGAGATTCAAGTAAGAAGTTGGTTTCCACCACCATCGTCTCTAAAAGAACTAGAAGGTACTTTAACTGAAGAATGGGCTAAAATTCCTTTGGAAAGAATTCACAATTTGTATGAATCAATACCTCAGAGAACTGAGGCTGTATTTGCCACAAAAGGTGGACCAACACCATATTAAAAGATATTTTGATTATTTTTCAAGGTGTTTCCATTTTCTTGTCCACCCCTGTAGACAAAGTAAATACATAAAACAAAGTCAAATAAATACATGAAACAAAGTCCACATAATTTTCTGATGAAAATCAGCCTTGAGAGACTGAGAGTGAGAGGAGAACAACAGAAGAGAGAAGATGGACTGCATTTCCAACTGTTTTCCCCAACCCTCAAATAATTCCTCTGTGATTTGACCCTCATTGAAAGTCAGATGGAAGGATCTGGTGCTAACCAAACCCTTGTGGTGTAATGTACACTAGGCTATGAGTGATTTTGAGACGTCAGATGGTGAAAGTATGAGGAAGGATTATCACCTCCCAGACTTCACTTTACAACCTGGTAGTGTTTTCCAGGCTAACAGAGACACACATACCCCCAACTGGAGAAGTATTGCTTGCAATGGCATTTAAAATTCTGCTTTGCCTCACATTTTCTGTCACATCCCCAGTGTAGTTTCCTCCCCAAATCATTCCTTATTTCTGATTAGCATCTCCGGGGACCTAAATTTAGAAAATAAAACAATTCTTCAGTCATTCTCAAACAGCAGAATAAACAGAGGGTAAATGACTCTGTTGCTATATTTGAGTTAATCCCAAGCACTGCTAGGATATTTTCTACATCGGGAAACAAAGCTGGGCTAAGAAAACTGACAGCTCTTATGCTAGGCAACATTCTCCTTTTTTTTCCGGTGAATTCCATCTGAGTGTAGTGTTTGCTTCTCATGCCTTCTTTCATCACATTGACTTTCCTTTACGGAAGTCGCTGAAATGGAATGAGAATAAACAAAAGGAAGTACTAGTTTGCATAACCCATAACTAAGCGAGGGTTCACAGCTGTGTTAATGTGCTCTTGGCCGGTGCTTAAAAGGCATGCCAGTATAAATTGTGCTACTCCACCTATTGAGCCCTATTATGCCTCGGTGAGGCCAGGAAGCATTTTACAGTTTCATGCAAGACAATTTAAGAAAAGTAATAGGTGGAGTCCTCCAGCTTTATTTACATTTCACCTGGTACTACCACATCCGAGTACCAACTGCCAACAGGAAAAACAACCACCAATTGTTCTCTTTTATATGGGAAGGGCTGGGCAAATGTAGGCAGGTGCTTGGGATGGACAGATTAGCCATAGGTTGCCTGAGTAACAGGTCACAGGCTGTTCTCAGTCTTTGACCCATATCTCAGGGCTACTTTTTATTGGCATACTTGATTGCAGCGCCAATCAAGTATTAGGCAGGTAGATATATTTGCTAAAGGCAGGTGGCCAAGGCTATGAAAAATAGGGCTAATGATGAGAAGGGAAGGGTTGTCCTAAGGTAGGCCAAATTGCCCAATAGAAGCAGAGAAGAACACAGCCTGACCATATTATTAATCAGGGCAACAGCAAAAAAAAATTGCAAGATGTGTAGGGATAAAAAAAAAATCACCTTATTTCATTTGTATGCAATGTGAAATGTTTGACATGTATCACTCTAAATCAGCAGTTTTTTATTTTTATTTTATTTATTTATTTATTTATTTATTTATTTATTTATTTATTTTGTGCAATACACAATAATACACAATGAAGGTTATAGAGGATATAGTAGAGAAGAAATACGAGATATAGGAGAGACTATAGGACAGGGGATGGAAGGCACTCTAGTGCGCTTATGTATGACCCTTAAACAGTTACTAAACTGTTTGCCATCGCATGGCCTATGGCAGGGATGGCAAATCTATGGCACAGGTGCCTTAGGTGGCATGCAGAGCCATATCTGCTGGCACATGAGTCATTGCCCTAGCTCAGCTCCAACGTGCCTGTGTGTGCCAGCCAGCTGATTTTTGGCTTGCACAGAAGCTCTGGGAGGGTATTTTTGACTTCCAGAGAGTTTCTGGGTAGATGGAGAGGATGTTTTTACCCTCCCCCAGTTCCAGGGAATCCTTTGGAGCCTGGGAAGGACAAAGCACGAGCCTACTGGGCACACCAGAAGTTGGGAAACAGCCTATTTCTGGCCTCCAGAGGGCTTCCTGGGAGTGCAGGAAGTTGTTTTCACCCTCCCCAGGCATTGAATTGTGGGTGTGGGCACTCACGCATGTGCGATAGCACACGCGCATGCTCTTTCGGCACCCGAGGAAAAAAAGGTTCGCCATCACTGTCCTATAGTCTAAACTTAATGTACACATCTCCCCTAAATATCCAATGATTGAAATGAATAATGAAAACAATACAATTAAACTTTGGAAATGGGCAATTTTATTTATTTATTTAATAATGTAACTAAAAGATACTTCACGCCTCCCCTGCACCTCATCAAGGGGTGTACACCTCAGAGTTTGGGAAATGCTCCAAATGAATGACACAATCTCTATCATATGCTGAGATATAGGTAATCAACTTACGACCATAACTGACCCCAAAAGTTATGTTGCTAATTGAGGCGTTTGTTGTGAGTTTTCCCCCATTTTACAACATTTCTCACCACAATTGTTAAGTGAATTTCTGCAGTAATCAAGTTAGTAACATGGTTGTTGAATGAATTTGGCTTCCTCATTGGCTTGTTAGAAGGTCACAAAGCAAAGATTGTAAATACAGGCCAGTTGCCAAGCATCTGAATTTTGATCACATGATCATAGGGATGCTTCAAAGGTCATAACTGAAAAACAGTCATAAGTCACATTTTTCAGTGCTGTTGTAATTTTGAACAGTCACTACATCAATGTTTTTCAACCAGTGTGCTGTGAGACATGGTCAAGTGTGCTGTGGGGAAATTAAACTATGGCCCACATGCTGGATGCAGCCTGCAGAGGCCAGCCGCCTTCATCCGAACATAAACATTCCCCTCACAATCTATCCAGCTATCAGCGACAGGAAGAGTGGAGGCACAGGGAACACTCACTGACCAATCACCTTCATCCCGACCACTAGCGATGAACCAATAGCAAGTCGCCTCTCATCCACACCCAGGAAGGTCCCGGCTCGGGCTGCCACACACTTGTCATTGTGAGGCTGCAGCAAGTAGTTGAAGCTGTTACTCCTCCCCATGGCCCCGTTTTCTAATCCTGGTCAGGACTGGAGGTAAATGTTACCACCACTAGATGGTTATGTCTATCCTGATATATAGATATTTGACCTTTTTTTTTTATAAGAGCCCCCCGCAGAGGGTGATATACAATGCATCACAATGTTATGTATATGTATAATATGTACTGTGTTAGAGTGTCATTTTGGTTGGTGGTGTGCCCCAGGATTTTGTAAATGTAAAAAATGTGCCATGGCTCAAAAAAGGTTAAAAATCACTGCACTACATGAACAGTTGCAAGTTGAGACTAAGTAAAGGTTCCCCTCGTACATATGTCTTAATCATTCCTGACTCTAGGGGGCAGTCCACATCTCCATTTCAAAGATGAAGAGCCAGTGTTGTCCAAAGACATCTTAACTGCACAGAACGCTGTTACATTCCCACCGACGGTGGTTCCTATTTTTCTACTGGCATTTTTACATGCTTTCGAACTGACAGAAGCTAGGAAAAGTAACAGGGGCTCACTCCCTTACATGGTGATAGGGATTCAAACCACCGAACTGCTGACCTTTCTGATCAACAAGCTCAGCATCTTAACTGCTGAGCCATCACATCCCTTTTAAGTCGAGACTACCTGTAGCCAACTGACCACATAACGTATGAAAAAGGCACAAGTAAAAAATGCCCTATACAGTAAAATATTTCACAGAGTCAATCATCTGAATTCTGACTAGTTTTACCAATAAAAGGTTAAGCCCATTTATTTGTTCTTCTACTTATTCCTAGAATAAATACATTTGCTGAGCAGCCGGTGTTTTCAGTGCTGTGAAATGTGATAACACAAAAGTAAACTTCACAGTAGGTAGAAGAGCAACTTTATGAAAGAGACCCTCTTCTGTTGGCAAGGCTGTCAAAAGTTAGCATTTAATTTGACACTTTCTTCCGTTTAAAAGGCTGCCCAATCCAAATCCAGTTTAAAGATAAAGGAACCTTAAAAGGGAAAGGTGGAGCCGTAAACCTTGCATTTAAAGAGCAGACAGGGCTTCTGGCCACTGTGTCCAACACTAAGGTAAGGTTTATTTTTGCTGTCTTTGTAGAACATTCTTGGAAGCCTGTGTCCCTAATATCAATGAATACACGCCACTCTCTGCAATTAGATGCCCTTTATTTGAGATGCATTTAATCAATGGGACCAACTTCAAAATAAGGATCCAAAAAGGAACTTGCAACCTGAAAGGCAGCATCTTTGAACCAGATGAAATTTGGCTTTATTCTTATTCAGTCCGTTCATTGCGCAAACCTCGCTTATCGCAGTTTGGGGCTGGAAATCTTCCCACTAGGCATTTGTTCTTTCCTTTCAGGAGACACTGCGACTACAGTTTCATCTGTATCATTTATCTTTTGGCAATCCTTTATTACCAAGGAAAATGTCTAACAAACAGCCACCCAGGCAGAAAGAGCACAGTTCTCTCTGTCTCTCTGTCTCTCTCTGTCTCTCTGTCTCTCTGACTCTCTCTGTCTCTCTCTGTCTCTCTCTGTCTCTGTCTCTGTCTCTGTCTCTGTCTCTCTCTCTCTCTCTCTCTCTCATGTGTGTATATGTGTTTGTGTGTGTGTGTGTGCCTGTAAAAGTACATTCCCAACCCACACTCTAACATGCCCAACTGCAGAACACCAATGCCATGTTGTTATTATTATTAAAGTAATACAAGGAACAATAAAGATTAGTTCACGCCCCCGGGGATATTTCTTCTAAACAAAAGTTCATAAAAGTGCCCTGGCAATTGCTAAGAGAAAGATTCCTCTCCCTTCACCCTATATAAGGAAGGAACAATTCTTGCCCCCGGTGTGGGAGAATTTTAATTAAAGAACTCCCACCAAGAAGACAAAGCCTACTGCAGAAATCATCCTTCTTTTCGCCGACAGGCTAGGCTGTAAGTGTGGTCTGCCTTAGAGCACTTTAGAGATCCCCCTCCCCACTCCAATACAACACAGCCTGACAGATGCTGGGGAGGGGAGGAAAAGCCTGACCCAGTCATGCTGATGTAAGAAAAGTGAGCCACATAGTTGTTCCTGCTTACCACTTTTACACCAAAGGGATGGCTAGCAAAGCAAAATAGTTTGGTGGGAGGTTTTTTGGAATCCTTGGTGCTCTCTAAGCTTGGTTGTTTCCTGGGTTGTGTCCTTCTATTACCCATTAGCTAGATAAGATGATGCACTGAATAAGTTGTTAGCTCACTGGGTAATGAAATTATGGCAAACAATCTTCTAGAGTTGTTAACCTGATCCTACGCAGCTTCTGCTCAGGCAATCTCACACTACTCACAAGAGCCTACAAAACTTTTGCCAGACCCATCCTGGACTACTGCTCATCTGCCTGGAACCCATACCACATCTCAGACATCAACACCCTTGAAAATGTCCAAAGATATTTCACCAGAAGAGCCCTTCACTCCTCCACTCGAAACAGAATATCCTACGAAAATAGACTAACAATCCTGGGCCTAGAAAGCCTAGAACTACGGCGCCTAAAACACGATTTGAGTATTGCCCACAAGATCATATGCTGCAACGTCTTACCGGTCAATGACTACTTCAGCTTCAACCGCAACAACACAAGAGCACACAACAGATTCAAACTTAATACGAACCGCTCCAAACTTGACTGTACAAAATATGATTTCAACAATCGAGTTATCGAAGCGTGGAACTCATTACCGGACTCAATTATGTCAACCCCTAAGCCCCAACACTTCTCCCTTAGACTCTCCACGATTGACCTCTCCAGGTTCCTAAGAGGCCAGCAAGGGGCGTACATAAGTGCACTGGTGTGCCTTTTGTCCCCTGTCCAATTGTCTTTCCTTTCTTTCACCTATCATATATATTCTCTTCCTTTCATATATCCTCTCCTCTAAATTCACTTTTACCCTTATATATATTACCACATGTCTATTTTTCTTCCTAAGTATTTGTGTATTGGACAAATGAATAAATAAAATAAAATAAAATAAAATCAAGCTCAGTTCAACTCTGAGCTGCAAAAGAAGCCTTTTCTATTGGAAATGGTTAGTCCAGATAGGCGTACTAGACAACTAATGCTCTTACTTTTCATTGTTCCTGATTGGTGTTTCTTTCTTTCTTTCTTTCTTTCTTTCTTTCTTTCTTTCTTTCTTTCTTTCCTTCCTTCCTTCCTTCCTTCCTTCATTCATTCATTCATTCATTCATTCATTCATTCATTCATTTGGGTTTCTAGGCCGCCCTTCTCCTGTGGACTCAAAGGCATCTTTCAAGGTAAAAACAAATACAAAAATACAGCATGTAAGAAACGCAAACATAAACATAAAATCTGATCTAAAACCCAAAAGTATTACAAAAACAGTCAACCATAGTCATCTAATCACAGTCATACTCTCATTGGCCCGAGCAAGATGCCAGCGCTCAACAGCCCCAGGCCTGCAGGCAAAGGTGGGTTTTTAAAACCTTACGGAAGGCCAGGAGGGTGGGGGCACTAAAAAACTCTGGAGGGAGTTGATTCCAAAGGGCTGGAGCTGTTACAGAGAAGGCTCTTCCCCTAGGCCCCCCCAGAAGACATTGCTTAGCTGATGGGACCTGGAGAAGGCTGACTCTGTGTGACCTGACCAGCTGCTGGGGTATGTGAAGCAAGAGACAGTCCTATAGGTCAGAGGTCCCCAACCGCCGGTCCGCGGACCGGGACCGGGCCGTTGGGGTTTTCCAGCCGGTCCGCGGCGCCGCTGCCCTCCCGGCAGACGACCTTATGCAGGACAGGGTGGGGCGTCGGGCAGGGCGGGGAGAATCAGGAGGCTCCTTTGGCGGCTGGGGGCTGCCTGGCTTTGTGATTTTGGCTGGGGGGGAGTTAGGAAGGTCCTACTTCTCCCCCCCCCAGCCAAAAACTCAAAGCCTATCTGCTGGATACGGGCGATGAGCGGGACGAGCGGCGCCGAAGCCGGTGGCTGTGGCAGCTGCTGCAAGAGGCTTCCGCGCCGCTCTGTCCCACTCATCGCCCGTATCCAGCAGATAGGCTTTGAATTTTTGGCTGGGGGGGGAGAAGTAGGACCTTCCTAACTCCCCCCCCCAGCCAAAATCACAAAGCCAGGCAGCCCCCAGCCGCGAGGTGCCCCCTCCCCTCCCATGGAGCCCTGCCCTGTTTGGTGCCCGCTGGCCGGGCAACGGCCTCCCTCCCTCCCTGCCTCGTGTTTGCAGAGCTCCGTCGGGCAAAGTTCGGACGCCTTCCGGGCGCACGCACACATCCACACCTCCACCCCCCCGGGAGGAATTCGCCCCCTGCCCAGAATTGGCCAGCCCAGCAACGCTGCCCTGCTCCCTTCGGAGGTGCGGAGAGGGTGGGGAGAGGAATTTAACCCCGAAAGTGGCCGGGGTTGCGCAGAAATTCCCCCAATCTTCACGCTGGTTTCGGGCCAGGGAAGAGGGGGCCGTGTTTACCTGGCTGATTCGGGGATGAGAGACCACCAGGAGCTCCGCAAGGCTGCGTGACTTGGATTGGGAAGTCTGAAAAAGACCCCCGGGATGGGTGAGTGGAGGGAGAGGGAGAAAGAGAGAGGGAGAGAGGGGGGAGAAAGAGAGAGAAAGAGATAGCAAGAGAGGGAGAGAGAGAAAGAGATAGGGAGAGAGGGGGGAGAGAGAGAGAAAGAGAGGGAGAGGGAGAAAGAGAGAGGGAGAGAGGGGGAGAGAGAGAGAAAGAGAGAGAGGGAGAGAGAGAGAAAGAGAGAGGGAGAGGGGGGAGAGAAAGAGATAGCAAGAGAGGGAGGGAGAGAGAGAAAGAGAGAGGGAGAGAGGGGGGAGAGAGAGAGAAAGAGAGGGAGAGGGAGAAAGAGAGAGGGGGAGAGGGGGGAGAGAGAGAGAAAGAGAGGGAGAGAAAGAGAGAGGGAGAGGGGGGAGAGATAGCAAGAGAGGGAGAGAGGGAAAGAGGGGGGAGAGAGGGGGGAGAGAAAGAGAGAGGAGAGAGAGAGAGAGGAGATAAAGGAAGAGGAGAGATAGAAAGGAAGAGAGAGAAAGAAAGAGGGATAGAAAGAGACTGAGAGATGCTCAGTGAGCCTTTCTTTGAAGTTGCCTTTCTTTCTTTCTTTCTCTCTCTTTCTTTTGCTGTCTTGCTGTCTTGCTCTTTCATTCTTTTTTTCTCTCTTGCTTTCTTTCTTTCTCTTGCTTTCTCTCCTTCCATTTCTTTCATTCCCCCTCTCTATTTTTATTTCTCTTTCATTCTCTTTCTTTCTTGCTTTCTTTCTTGCTCTTTTTCTTTCTCTCTTTTACCTTCCCTTCCTCTATTTCTTCTTTTCTTTCTCCTTCCTACCTTCTTCCCTCCTTCCCTTCCTTCAGTCTTTCCTCTCTTACTCTCCCCTTTCATAAGTTTCCTTGCTTCCTTCCTCTGTTCCTGTCCCTTCCCCCTTTCTTTCTTTCTTTCTTTCTTTCTTTCCTTCCTTTCCTCCCTCCATTTCTTGCTTTCCTTTTCCTTCCTCCCTTCCTTCCTCCCTCATTCCCTTCTTTCACTCCTTCCTCTCTTACTCTCCCCTTTCACCCCTCCCCAAAGAAGGTAAATTTCATACATAATTGGTATGTCGCAAAATAAAGTAGTTTTAAAATGGTGGGGAGGGGGGCCCCCAGACACTTAGGCTGTATGGGGCCCCAAAATTCCTGATGGCGGCCCTGGCTCCACCCCTCCATAACCCCACCCCCATATGACCAAAGCCCCCACCACCACCACCACCACCACCGGGCCATGGAAAACTGGTCTAGCTTAAAGCCGGTCCCTGGTGCAAAAAAGGTTGGGGACCTCTGCTATAGGTAATCTGGTCCTAAGCCATGTAATGTTATAGGTAATGACCAACACTTTAAATTGTCTTCTGAGACCAATCTGAGACCAATGCAGCTCGTGGAGTGATGGTGAAATAAGTGTATATCTCGAAGTATTCCACATTTGGAATACTGTGTTCAGTTCTGGAGACCTCACCTAGAAAAAGATATTGACAAAATTGAACGGGTCCAAAGATGGGCTACAAGAATGTTGGAAGGTCTTAAGCATAAAACGTATCAGGAAAGGCTTAATGAACTCAATCTGTATAGTCTGGAGGACAGAAGGGAAAGGGGGGACATGATCGAAACATTTAAATATGTTAAAGGGTTAAATAAGGTTCAGGAGGGAAGTGTTTTTAATAGGAAAGTGAACACAAGAACAAGGGGACACAATCTGAAGTTAGTTGGGGGAAAGATCAAAAGCAACATGAGAAAATATTATTTTACTGAAAGAGTAGTAGATCCTTGGAACAAACTTCCAGCAGACGTGGTTGATAAATCCACAGTAACTGAATTTAAATATGCCTGGGATAAACATATACCCATCCTAAGATAAAATACAAAAAATAGTGTAAGTGCAGACTAGATGGATCATGAGGTCTTTTTCTGCCGTCAGTCTTCTATGAAGTCCTCAAGGATTATTTTGCTTTCGAGCAAGGGATTTTTGACAGTAAGGGAACCAGGGACCAATAAACTGCTAGAGTGAGATATTACCAAATAAAATCTTTCAAAGAATCTCAAGTTTCAAAAAATCTCAAGCTTTTCCCTTCCCTTCCTCTAACCACATTCCCACCCTGCGTCCTGATTTGAAGCAAATCCCAGTTTCCTTGTTTTCATCACATTTGCAAGACAAGTGCAAGTCATTGTGGTCAGCATGCAATGAGGATCTATGAAAGAATAGAGAAAATCAGTATCCAAAATCATAGAGGGGTCACAAAACCCTTAAGGTCATAATGTCCTCAAGGATTGTTCTATCTAACGGCAGCATTTTCTAACACTTTTCCCTTATGAGAGACTATCATTGTAGTCATCAAAAGCTTTGGTTAACTACCCTATGTTTTAAAAGGCTGAAGTCTCATGAAACAACCACATTAGGTGCTATATATATATACAAAAATTACAGAAAAATATGTAACCCTTCCCTGGTGCAAAGCTGAAGGGATTGGATACTGTAGCCTAGAGGTCTCTGCCTTACAAGGCAAAGGTTGTAGGTTCAAGTCCCAGTGGGTATGGCTAGCTGATGAGGCAATCCTGCCAGATTTCAAGTGAGAACACTACAAGCTTATAAAATCTGATGAATTCTTGGCATCAGGGATCGCTGGCATTACTCTAAAAGGTTACCAGGAGGGAAAACACTTCTATTAGTACCAATCCCTGGAAGTGATATAACTTGTTAATCAAGGAAAATATATATATCCGTCAATAAAACGCGCACGCACACACACAAAACAGCCTACGATAAGATCTTCCTAGGCTGTTTTCTCCTCCATCATCTTGCATAGCAAGAAAGGGGACGCACTGCAGCCTCGTCAGGAATTTCACATTAAGGACTTCAGAACATGCTGCAAAAGGTTGGCACGTCCTTGCGATTTCCACTTTGCTTTGTAGCATTGCCAGATTCATTTGAGCTGATGTTCAGCTGGGAAGAGGCCAAATGTTGTTTGGAGCTGCTGAGAAATCAGTTGTTCTCTTCCAGCCTCCCTCAGCTGAGACAATCTGCTGCTTTAGGAAAGATGAGGATTTTTCATGCCATCACATACCTAAAATCTCTCTTTTAGGAAATAGAATTCCTTTAAAAAAAAATAAAAAAAAACTTGGAAAAAAAACTTGACAATGGCCTGTATTTGTGTAGGGAGAAGGTACGATTAGAAATTTTAGAAATGTTTCTTTGTTTATCAAGTTTCAGGCTTGGACTCTCCCTGCAAATTCTTTCTGATTATTTGCATTGTATTTAACCTGTGTTAAATATATTGGGAGGAGGGTGTGTTACGCATTTTTATAATGTTGTTTGGGCAGCCAAGATTAGGGTAAGTAAGGTGATTATGCTGTGCAAGAGGGAGGGACCTGCTGCATGGAAGCTGAGAGTGTTTGCTTTATCTCCTAAGGAAACTTTTATTTTCTTATTGTTTGGTTTTTCTGCCATAACACAGCAAAAAAAGAAAATCATGCTTTTCACCAATTACCCTTGAATTTGGGTTCTATAATTTCAGAGGGCTGCAAAGAAAAGAAGTTAACAACCAAATATGGTTCCTGGACCATGGTTTCTTGTTAAATCGGACTAACTGGAAGACACGTTTTGGCCTGATTCGTTTCTATTAGGAATCGGCTTGTGCAACAAAGTAACCAGTTCAGTGATACAGTTATAGTTTGTGATAAAAAGACAAGGCGCGTGGTGCAGTTTTACTATTTAAAGGGCTTTCTTGCTGTAGGCGCGGCTTTGACAGCCGTTTGGATTTTCCCGCTCACTGTTCAGCCAATCAGCGGCTGGGTATGCAAATGAGCAGATTTAAACAGGTATTAGCATAACTTATTTACATGAACTTATTTACATAGGTACATAACAGTCTGGTTTTAAATTATTGTGTGCATGCAAAAAAAGCACCAAAGCAATAGTTTACGACATCTCTATTTAAATAAACAAATGCATCACTGATTCTCACTTATATCCTTCATCGTACATATAACTAGGCAATAAAATCTTATAATTCTCGGTGTCTCTCAAATTGTTTATTTGATATTACGTGTCCCTTAAGCATAGTTACACAGCTGTTTGTCACGTGAAAATCCAAATCGTCTTTAAAACCAGCTTAACTTGTTCCCTATTCATTACAAGAGCCTCAGTGGCACAGTGGTTAGAGTGCAGTACTGCAAGCTACTTCTGCTGATCACCAGCTGGCAGCAGTTTGGCAGACTGAATCTCAATAGGCTCAAGATTGACTCAGCTTTCCATCTTTTCAAGGTCGGTAAAATGAGGAGCCAGATTGTTGGGGACAATATGGTGATTCTCTGTAAACTGTTTAGCGAGGGCTGTAAAGCATTGTGAAACGGTATATAAGTCTAAATGCTTTTGCTAAATGCTATTATTGTTACCCTGGAGGTAGAACCATCTTTTATTCCCTTTTCAATCATAAGTTTAACTTTATTTTTCCTTTGGATAGATATGCTGTTATTTTGTTGTCAGAATGAATACAGGTGGTCCTCGACTTACGACCACAATTGAGCCCAACATTTCAGACATTTGTTAAGTGAATTTTGCTCCATCCTTCATACCACAATTGTTAAGGGAATGACTTCAGTTGTTAAATTGGTAATACAGTTGTTCACTGAATCTGATTTTCACCATTGACTTTGCTTGTCAGAAGGTTACAAAAGATGATCGCATGATCCCAGGAGCCATCATAAATATGAACCAGTTGCCAAGCATTCAAATTTTAATCACATGACCATGCGGATGCTGCAATAGTCAAAAGTGTGAAAAACATTAATAAGTCGCTTTTTCAGTGTAATTGTAATTTTGAACAGTAATCACAGTCACTCATGTCCTCATCACCTTGAGGCTCGACTACTATAACGCTCTCTGCATGGGGCTACCTCTGAAGAGTGTTCGGAAACTTCAGATCGTGCAGAATGCAGCTGCGAGAGCAATCATGGGCTTCCCTAGGTATGCCCATGTTACACCAACACTTCGCAGTCTGCATTGGTTGCCGATCAGTTTCCGGTCACAATTCAAAGTGTTGGTTATGACCTATAAAGCCCTTCATGGCATCGGACCGGAATATCTCCGGGACCGCCTTCTGCCGCATGAATCCCAGCGACCAATTAGGTCCCACAGAGTTGGCCTTCTCTGGGTCCCGTTGACTAAACAATGTCGTTTGGCGGGACCCAAGGGAAGACCCTCTGGAACCAATTCCCCCCAAAGATCAGAATTGCTCCCACCCTCCTTGCCTTTCGTAAGCTCCTTAAAACCCACCTCTGTCATCAGGCATGGGGGAATTGAGATATTCCTTTCCCCTCAGGCCTATACAATTTATGCATGGTATATTTGTGTGTATGTTTGGTTTTTTCAATAAGGGTTTTTAGTTATTTTAAATATTAGATTTGTCATATGCTGTTTTATTATTGTTGTTAGCCACCCCGAGTCTACGGAGAGGGGCGGCATACAAATCTAATAAACAAACAAATAAATAAATAAATAAATAAATAAACAAACAAACAAACAAACAAACAAACAAATAAATAAATAAATAAATAAATAAATAAAAATAAACTGTTGTAAGTTGAGGGGTCTACCTGTATTTACTCAAAATTTTATAATTCCTTCAACTTTGCCATCACTGGGATCTGGAAAATTCTTTAAGGGGGACAATTGTTAATATAACAACATTGATTTTGGTGTGGTGGGGGGTGGGGAGAGAGAGAGTATAATCATTCTTAATTTATTTTTTTCATGATGTTTTTTTCTCCATTGAACATCCTCTACTAAACATCTTCTCTTCCCACCCTCTGGGGAGTAAACTTATGAGGAGGGAGATTTTCAATAGAAGAAAACCTCAATAGATAACAGTTTTATTTTCTCCACTGTCCATTCAGACCTTATTCTGGATTGCAACCTCAAACACTAACCTTCCCCCTGATATCCCCTCCTGCAAATGTTTATAGGGATTCTTATAATAGTATATGGAGAGTATGTGAGGTATTTGGACCGGGAGTCACTACTCACAGTCACTCATGCCCTTATCACCTCGAGGCTTGACTACTGTAATGCTCTCTACATGGGGCTACCTTTGAAAAGTGTTCGGAAACTTCAGATCGTGCAGAATGCAGCTGCGAGAGCAATCATGGGCTTTCCTAAATATGCCCATGTCACACCAACACTCCGCAGTCTGCATTGGTTGCCGATCAGTTTCCGGTCACAATTCAAAGTGTTGGTTATGACCTATAAAGCCCTTCATGGTACCGGACCAGACTATCTCCGGGACCGCCTTCTGCTGCACGAATCCCAGCGACCAGTTAGGTCCCACAGAGTGGGTCTTCTCCGGGTCCCGTCCAGCAAACAATGTTGCTTGGTGGGACCCAGAGGAAGAGCCTTCTCTGTGGCGGCCCCGACCCTCTGGAACCAACTCCCCCCAGAGATTAGAATTGCCCCCAACCTCCCTGCCTTTCGTAAACTGCTTAAAACCCACCTCTGCTGCCAGGCATGGGGGAACTGAGATACACTCTCCCCCTAGGCCTTTACAATTTTATGCATGGTATGTTTGTACGTATGATTGGTTTTTTATATAATGGGTTTTTAACTGTTTTTTAATATTGGATTTTGTTATTTACTGTTTACTGCTGTTGTTAACCACCCTGAGTCTGCGGAGAGGGGCGGTATCCAAATCCAAATCCAAATCCAAATCCAAATCCAAATCCAAATCCAAATCCAAATCAATCAATCAATCAATCAATAAATAAATAAATAAATAAATAGCAAAGGACTGCTAACTTATTTATTTATTTTATTTGTTTGTTTTGTCAAGTACGTATTGGTGGTGTACAGAAATACAATAATATTTATATACATGATACTAGTAAAAGAGAAACACAACATTTCTCCAATGCTGTGTGCACAAAATCTCACAATTCTTGGTAGTTCTTTTAGTAGGTGCAAATCATGTTTGGAGGTTGGCCTCAGGCTCCATTTAGTCACAGGTTCTTTGTAGATAAGAAAAGTTGTCAAACACTGTCCTTTTTAGATTTCCATTAATTTATTCTGTTCCAGTTTGGTATTCTGTGTCTTAGTTAAGAACATAAAATATGCAGTGGCGGTGGATCAGAACCTTAACTTATGTACTCATGGTTTCACAACAGTCAACCAACTGCACAAGGAAGCACCCAGTCTCACTACAGGTGGCCTTCCAGTTTGGCCTAGTAGTTAAGGCACTAGACTAGATGCTGGGAGTCCATGAGTTCTAGAGCCATCTTAGGCATGAAAACTGGTTGGGTGATTTTGAGCCATTCAAAACTCATAGGATTATGGTTGTGGTGAAAATAGGGGGAGGGAGGAGCCTTAGTTAAATTTTCCTGAGTTATTTATAAAAATAATAAAGATTAGATAAAAGTAAAAGTTAATAGCTATTAATTCCTACAACTTCTGTGAATTGGTCCTGACTGATTTGATTTGATTTGATTTGATTTGATTTGATTTGAATGCCACCCTTCTCCGTAGACTCCGTAGACTTCCTTGTTTGATATACTGTACTGGCTTCGCTCACAAGAAACTTCACATACGGTCAGACAAACTCTTGCCTAAATCCTAGAGCAGTGTTTCCCAACTGTGGCAACTTGAAGATATTTGGACTTCAACTCCCAGAATTCCCCAGCCAGCGAATGAAGTTGCCAAGGTTGGGAAACACTGCCCTAGAGAGGTGTTCACAGTTCACAGCTCTGGCCAAGCAATGGGTCAGTGGCATCACTTCCTAAAATGGAGTTTCCTAACCCCTTTTGAAAAGGTCTAATGCACAATTGGTGCAATTTGTTAATACTATTGATACTTCCAGAAACTTTACCTCCATCTTCAATTTTCTACATTATGCTTTTGCCTGTATTCTAAATTCCTTCCTTGATGTCCTCTTCTGATGTCTGAATAACTATTGGGTTCTTACTGTTGGAAGTATAACTTAGTTGCTCCTCTCTCCCAAGGACTTTACAACTCAAATCAACACTCGTAAGTGTGATTTTTGTAAGTCACACTTTTAAAACGTAATAATGAATTTCTAAACAATCTATTGACTCAATGGACACTTCCTACCACCCAAATTACATCATGATAGCCTATATAATGAGGGAAATTACTTGAAGAAAGCATAGATTTTTAGGAAAAAAACTATTCCACAAAGTGTTGCTGTTGTAATTTCCGTTGGGATTGGGTGCATAGAAGTTGAATTAAACAAACAAACAAACAGACAGACAGACAAATAAACAAATAAATAAATAACCTCTTCTAATATAGTTATTAAATAACTATGAATATTCATATAAATTCCATTAAATGATTGTACTGCAAAACATGTTTAGGATATTACCAAACACTGCAGCCCCCAGTAGCACTATTGGATATATAATGTTCTTCTGGCTCTAATTTGCTATTATTAACAATAATTTAAAAGATTAATCTGAATGGGGTCTTGTTAGATTTCTGCAGCATTTCAAGCATTCTGTTTGAATTATATTAGCAAAATTTCCTAAGCAAACCAAGTTAATCATAATTTTTATGAACAAACAGATTATTTTGAAAAATATGTTATTTACGCTATGCCTTCTGTGCTGCTCCAATCAAATTTAATCCTATAACATAGAAACATAGAAGATTGACAGCAGAAAAAGACCCCATGGTCCATCTAATCTGCCCTTATACTATTTCCTGTATTTTATCTTAGGGTGGATCTATGTTTATCCCATGCATGTTTAAATTCAGTTACTGTGGATTTACCAACCAAGTCTGCTGGAAGTTTGTTCCAAGTATCGACCCCAAGTAGTACAGGGTCCGACTCATGAGGGGGGGCATGCACCCGACATGGTATTCCTCTCTGAGCAACTGAGTAATGGTCTGAGACTAAGGGGCTTAGAAGTGTTGCCTGTGTCATGGTCAGACCATTTTCTACTGCGGCTTGACTTCCTGGCTCCAATCCTTCCCCGCAGGGAGGCGGAACCGATTAAGCTGTTCCGCCCCAGACGCCTGATGGATCCAGAGGGCTTTCAGAAGGCGCTTGGGGTTATTCCAGATACACTCGTACACAGTTCGGCAGAGTCTCTGGCTGAGGCCTGGAACAAGGCTGCAGCGGAGGCTCTTGACCGAATTGCGCCGTTGCGACCTCTCCGCGGCACTAGTCCCCGTAGAGCCCCATGGTTCAACGAGGAGCTCCGGGAGTTGAAACGCCAGAAGAGACGTCTAGAGAAGCGATGGAGGAAGAGTAAGTCCGAATGCGATCGAACACTTGTAAGAGCACACGTTAAGACTTACAAAGTGGCGCTCAAGGCGGCAAGATGCGCGTATCATTCCGCCTTGATTGCATCAGCGGAATCCCGCCCGGCCGCTCTGTTTAGGGTGACCCGCTCCCTTCTTAATCAGGGGGGAGTTGGGGAGCCCTTGCAGAGTAGCGCCGAGGATTTTAACACGTTTTTCGCTGATAAAATCGCTCGGATCCGAGCGGACCTCGACTCCAATTGGAATACAGAGTCGACTGACAACGAGTCAGTTGAGGTGACTGGGGCACGTACTTGTCCACCTGTCTGGGAAGAGTTTGATCTGGTGACACCTGATGAAGTGGACAAGGCCATTGGAGCTGTGAGTTCCGCCACCTGTTTACTGGATCCGTGTCCCTCCTGGCTGGTTTCGGCCAGCAGGGAGGTGACACGGAGCTGGGTCCAGGAGATTGTCAACGCTTCTTTGGGGAGGGGGTCCTTCCCGGATCCCTACAAGGAGGCACTTGTGCGCCCCCTCCTCAAGAAGCCTTCCCTGGACCCAGCCATTCTCAACAACTATCGACCAGTCTCCAACCTTCCCTTTATGGGGAAGGTTGTTGAGAAGGTGGTGGCGCTCCAGCTCCAGCGGTCCTTGGAAGAAGCCGATTATCTAGGTCCTCAGCAGTCAGGATTCAGGCCCGGCTACAGCACGGAAACTGCTTTGGTCGCGCTGATGGATGATCTCCGGCGGGCCCGGGACAGGGGTTTATCCTCTGTCCTGGTGCTTCTTGACCTCTCAGCGGCTTTCGATACCATCGACTATGGTATCCTTCTGCACCGGCTGGAGGGGTTGGGAGTGGGAGGCACTGTCCTTCAGTGGTTCTCTTCCTACCTCTCTGGCCGGTCGCAGTCGGTGTTAGTGGGGGGTCAGAGGTCGACCTCTAGGTTACTCCCTTGTGGGGTGCCTCAGGGGTCGGTCCTCTCCCCCCTACTATTTAATATCTACATGAAACCGCTGGGTGAGATCATCCAAGGGCATGGGGTGAGGTATCATCAGTATGCAGATGATACCCAGCTTTACATCTCCACCCCTTGTCCAGTCGGCGAAGCAGTGGAAGTGATGTGCCGGTGCTTGGAGGCTGTTGGGGTCTGGATGGGTGTCAACAGACTCAAACTCAACCCGGATAAGACGGAGTGGCTGTGGGTTTTGCCTCCCAAGGACAATTCCATCTGTCCATCCATCAACCTGGGGGGGGAGTCACTAACCCCCTCAGAGAGGGTCCGCAACTTGGGCATCCTCCTCGATCCACAGCTCACATTAGACAAACATCTTTCAGCTGTGGCGAGGGGGGCGTTTGCCCAGGTTCGTCTGGTGCACCAGTTGCGGCCCTATTTGGACCGGGAGTCACTGCTCACAGTCACTCATGCCCTCATCACCTCGAGGCTCGACTACTGTAACGCTCTCTACATGGGGCTACCTTTGAAAAGTGTTCGGAAACTTCAGATCGTGCAGAATGCAGCTGCGAGAGCTATCATGGGCTTTCCTAAATTTGCCCATGTCACACCAACACTCCGCAGTCTGCATTGGTTGCCGATCAGTTTCCGGTCACAATTCAAAGTGTTGGTTATGACCTATAAAGGCCTTCATGGCACCGGACCAGAATATCTCCGGGACCGCCTTCTGCCGCACGAATCCCAGCGACCAGTTAGGTCCCACAGAGTTGGCCTTCTCCGGGTCCCGTCAACTAAACAATGTCGTTTGGCGGGACCCAGGGGAAGAGCCTTCTCTGTGGCGGCCCCGACCCTTTGGAATCAACTCCCCCCAGATATCAGAGTTGCCCCCACCCTCCTAGCCTTTCGTAAGCTCCTTAAAACCCACCTCTGTCGTCAGGCATGGGGGAATTGACATGTTCCTTCCCCCTAGGCTTATAAAATTTGTGTATGGTATGCTAGTGTGTATGATTGGTTTTTAACTTGTGGTGTTCTTAAAATTAATTTAATATTGGATTTGTCTTGTATTGCTGTTGCTGTGAGCCGCCCCGAGTCTGCGGAGAGGGGCGGCATACAAATCTGATTAAACTAAACTAAACTAAACTACTATTTTATCTTTCAGTAAAATAATATTATCTCACGTTGATTCTGATCCTTCCCCCAACTAACCTCAGATTGTGCCCCCTTGTTCTTGTGTTCACTTTCCTATTAAAAACACTTCCCTCCTGAACCTTATTTAACCCTTTAACATATTTAAATGTTTCGATCATGTCCCCCCTTTCCCTTCTGTCCTCCAGACTATACAGATTGAGTTCATCCTGTCTTTCCTGGCAAGTTTTATGCTTAAGACCTTCCACCGTTTCGATTACATATTATCACTACATGGTAGAACAAACCAATACAATCTTACAAGAAGTTAAAAATACAAACATTCCATTATAAAATAGCACAACTCTTCTATTTCAACACACATTCTCCTATAGTTCTTAATCCCCAAAGATTTTTAAGAACAAGATCCTAAAATATCAAAATGAGGGAACTAGTCCTATTTCCAGGGACAGACTGTTCTTCAAGTAGATAATTAGTTCCCCCCACACCACCCTCTGTAACCTTGCTGCAATCATGTATTTCAATGGGTAAAGTATCTATGCAAAAGCAGTGCTGAAATGAGCTGGAAGCCAAACAATTTCTTATCCAATGTGGGGGTTGTGTTGCAGAAGGAAAAAATGGTGATCAAAATATGAGGGACGAAACTGTGGTGTCATATTAAGCCTACCAAGGATAATTACAACTTATTGTAATTATCAAACTGCATCCATACTGCTAGTTAGGACAAGCAGTGATGAGGACAGTGGCAATAGTATTCAAGCAGGATGTTATGTTGTATATATAAATTGGTGACACTACTCCAAAGGAAAATGTTCTAAATGAAAGCAATTGCTATAAAACAATGCTGTGTGGATTATTAAGAGAAGCTAATGAGTGATGATTCACCTGGACCTCACCTAATGCAAACACATTGTGCTGTGCTTTGCTTAATCATAGCTTAGTGTGTATGGCTAGCATCACACCACATTCTAAGCTATAATGTGTTTTGACAGAAACAGTTTTGGAGCTCTGTAAACTACCTAAAATGCACTTATTGTAGATCGTTCTGGGGACTAGTGAATTTCCTGCTTGCTAAAAGCCATTAAGCTGTTTTTACTTCCTCTTGTTTATTGTCTTTTCAGATGTCATTATAATACTGCTCCCTCTCCCTATAGCTGCATTCATTTACAGTCAATTGTAGCAAGAAGGGGAATCCAAATAGGAATTGGAGCCATAATACGCTTGGTTTTATTATGCCACATTTCCCCATTTTTGTATTCTATTTCCACTGCAATTTTTTTTCCATCAATATGGGGAATTTACTGGTGGAAGGATCAGGACAAAGCACAGTGGTTTTTTAATTAATTAATTAATTAATTAATTCATCCATCCATCAAACAAAAATTACAAATTCAAACAAAGAAATTAAGAAAATCAAAATGTGACAGGGCGATAGAAATGCCAGTGCACTTATGCATGTCCCCTTAGGGACCTCTTAAATATGGAGTGAGGTTCACAGAAGTTAAGTTAGAATTAAAACTGTAAAAGTTAATGACTGAGACAACTGAATCCAGACTTTGACAACTGTTACTACAATCAAATTTTTACAATCAAGTTCAGGGAAGTTTGCATTAAGTTTAAAATGGTTGTTTGCACACATTACAATTAAAATTTAAAAAGTCATTTACCGGTTTACAATTTTGTATGCAATATCTAAGTCTGATCACGAGCGTCGCAATTCTGAACTATCCAAACCAGGAATTCCAACCCTAGTAGTATTATGGACAAAAGAGAACAAAACTTTTCTTGTAATGTACTTCTGAATTTGCTCAGTTGTATTAAAGAGTCACGGTGACTCAGTGGTTAGAATGCCATACTGCAAGCTAACTCACTGCTCATACCAGGAGTTCAGCCGGCTCAAGGTTGATTCAGACTTCCATCCTTCCGAGGTTGGTAAAATGAAGTTTGGGGAAATAAGCTGACTCTGTAAAGTTAGGGAGGGCTGAAAAGCACTGTGAAGTGATATATAAGTCTAAGTGCAGGGGGAAAATACAGCAGGTTCTAAAGAAATAGTAGCAGAAATTTATAATAGATCAGAGAACAGGTAGCAGAAATTTTTAATAGTTTGGAGAACCAACAAATAGCACCTCTGACTGGCCCCAGAGTGGGGTGGGAATGGAGATTATGCAATATCCATCCCCAGGAGTGGGGAAGGAATAGGGAATTTTCAGTATCCTTCTCCTGGAGTGGGGTGGGAATGGAGATTTTGCAGTATCCGTCCCCTACCATGTCCACCAAGCCACAACATGCCCACCAAGCGATGCCCACAGAAGTGGTGAAATCCAAATTTCACCACTGTCTAAGACTCTAAGTGCTATTTATTTATTATTTATTTATTAATTAGATTTCTATACTGCCCTTCTCAAAGCGACTCAGGGCGGTGATTCAAAGTGACTCAATAGCTATTGCTGTTGATATTAATATCCTATATGAAAGAAGAATTCCAGACAGTTGAACAATATTCTAGATTGTCTCCTTTAAGTTTACAATTTTCAGAACACTTGAACAAGGTTGGTGAGCCTGGATTGGTATGGATTGTATTAGTCTATGAAAAAAATCCTATCTAACAGGACTCAAGAAGTACAGTATATCTTTTCTATTATAGAACCTGCTCTTTGGAACAGCTGATCTCTATGAGATTCTGCTGCCCTTCTGTAATGATGATGAATCCTTCCTAAAATATTTGGGAATGTTAATATGATCGTTGTTGGCATCAATTGTATTACAGTTTGTGGTTTTGTGACTTTTATATCTATTTCCTCTCTTGTCTTGTGTTTAGGTCTTAAGTATAAAACGTATCAGGAAAGACTTAATGAACTCAATCTGTATAGTCTGGAGGACAGAAGGAAAAGGGGGGACATGATCGAAACATTTAAATGTGTTAAAGGGTTAAATAAGGTTCAGGAGGGAAGTGCTTTTAATAGGAAAGTGAACACAAGAACAAGGGGACACAATCTGAAGTTAGTTGGGGGAAAGATCAAAGGCAACATGAGAAAATATTATTTTACTGAAAGAGTAGTAGATCCTTGGAACAAACTTCCAGCAGACGTGGTTGGTAAATCCACAGTAACTGAATTTAAACATGCCTGGGATAAACATATATCCATTGTAAGATAAAATACAGGAAATAGTATAAGGGCAGACTAGATGGACCATGAGGTCTTTTTCTGCCGTCAGTCTTCTATGTTTCTATGTTTCTATGTTTATGTCAGCCAACCAGGATTCGTATTCACAAGTTGATGGATGGATGGATAGAAGGAAGGGAGGGAGGGAGGGAGGATGGAAGGAAAGAAGGAAATGGAAGAAGGATAGACTTGGGACAAGATGATGTTATTGTTTGATAATATTAAAGGTTTTGTCACAGAATGCCATATTTTCCAAGTAAAGGTGCCTTTGCAATTGACTGGTCATTATATTATTTTTTTAGTAGTCTTATTATCATTAAGGCATGACTGGGCTTGGTCATGGTTTAAACAGGATGAAATTCTGCACCAGCTTCCACATAATCTTTCTTTGTGTTGTGAGAAATTCAATCAACTGCCGCCCCCATTATCACATGGAGCAAGTAGTGACTTGTTTACTTTAGCACCAGTTATTCATGTGTGTAATATGATTTTATTTATTTAATACAAAGAATTTATTTAGTTTTCTAAATGTCACTGTTTTCTCACACACTGGATGAGTAGGTGAATTTTAATGAAAATACAGGTTGATGGAGGTGCACCTTTATTTGGTTTTAGAGGAAGCATCTGCAATATAGGTAGGAAAACTGAGCTGAATAATACGGAAATAGCAAAAACTAGGCTAGGGAGAAAAAGTTATAAAGCAATTAAAGATGTGGGGCTCTACCACCTGGAGCAGAGTTTCAGCCAGTAGTTAACTGATTGCATGACATCCCCTAAAAGGATGTTTGTACAGGTAAACCTCAACTTATAATCATGTGTTTGGCAATTCTCCAAAGTTACAACAACATTGAAAAAAAGTGACATACAACCAATTGTCACACTTATGATTGCCACAATATCTCCACAGTCATTTGATGAAAATTAAGGCAATTATACAATGCTTCTGACAAGCAAAGTCAATGCGGGAAGCCAGATTCTTTTACATGGTCCACATAACGAGTGCAGTGATTCACCTACAACAACAGTGGCCAAAAAAAGTTGTAAAACTTTTTAACTGCAAGGACTTAACACCCTTCATCCCGAGTCTATGGAGAGGGGCGGCATAAAAATCCAATAAATTAATAAATTAATAATAATAATAATAATAATAATAATAATAATAATAATCATACTTTACAACTTCCTTAATTAGCAGTGGGAATTCTGATATCAATTGTGGATGTAAGTTTAGAACCACCTGTAGTGGATAGGGGCTTCTCCATTGCTGATGAAAATAAATGTTATGGCAGTCATAATCACCTTGGCAAGAACCTCCATAAGCAAAAAATAATCAAAGAAAGGTGAGGGACAAATTAAAATGTGCTATCTAAAGTATAATAATGAATTCAGAAGACTGAAACCCTGAGTGAAGACAGGGTTGGCACAGAGATGGTTCCTTGAAAACAAGAAGGGTACATCTACATGTTTACAGAAATTGTGTTGAGGGGGAAATTTCAACCTCCCAAATAACAATTCAGGAGGACAAAGCATGAACAGTATCACTGGAAAGCATAATCAGAATTGCGAAAGCAAACATGGAATGAAGAAACAATGGAGCATCTTAATTTGGAATGGCTGGTTTACTTCATGGCCTGGTTTCTATTCAGCTTCAAAAACTGAGTCTGGAATCTGAATGTCAAGAAGGAAGAAAGTTGTCGTTTATAATAGGGACAGAACACAAAGATTCATTTCATGCCTTGGATTTTTGAATTATTATTCAACATTATTGATTTGGAAGGGCAATAGTTCAGGGCTGAAGCACACGCTTTCTTTGTGGTAGAAAATTCCATGTTCATTTGTTGACAGTTCCAGAGAAAAGGAAGAGGTCAAAGGTGTTTCACCTGAAGGCCAAACTATACATTCTGTGGCATAAAAATCAATTCAGTCTTTTTTTTTCTTTCAAAGAGTGACAGTTGTAGGAAGGAATTCCAATTCTGATCATGACCACAGCACAAAGAAACATAGAAGTCTGACGGCAGAAAAAGACCTCATGGTCCATCTAGTCTGCCCTTATACTATTTTCTGTATTCTATCTTAGGATGGATATATGTTTATCCCAGGCATGTTTAAATTCAGTTACTGTGGATTTATCCACCACGTCTGCTGGAAGTTTGTTCCAAGGATCCACTACTCTTTCAGTAAAATAATATTTTCTCATGTTGCTTTTGATCTTTCCCCCAACTAACTTCAGATTGTGTCCCCTTGTTCTTGTGTTCCCTTTCCTATTAAAACACTTCCCTCCTGAACTTTATTTAACCCTTTAACATATTTAAATGTTTCGATCATGTCCTCCCTTTTCCTTCTGTCCTCCAGATTATACAGATTGAGTTCATTAAGTCTTTCCTGATACGTTTTATGCTTAAGACCTTCCACTATTCTTGTAGCCTGTCTTCGGACCCGTTCAATTTTGTCAATATCTTTTAGTAGGTAAGTAGAGACAATATTATCCTTGATATAAAAATTTCTATTATACTATCTTCAGTTGGGTGCCTATGTGGTCAGGAAGTTTCTATTGATACCAATGGGAATGGATTTCTAAGCACTGAGATGTTAGAAGGAGGGGAGAATTGTCTGCTTCGTGGCTGAGAGTAAAGGCAAAGTTCTCCTCCTTGTTTGTGGCAATCTCATCAGACATGTATGCTAATTCTCCCCAACTGCCATTGTCACTCCCACACCATATTTGCAATTAATAAAAGACAATCTTTAAAACATAACTGCCTGCGGTGTCATGTTTGATTTGGAAATACTATACAAAGGATCTATTGTTTAGATCAACCAATAGATCAATTACCTTTACAGTTTGTTGACACAATGATTTCTTAATGAGATCCATATTTTTGAGCCTGCAGACATATTTCAGATCATATTAGGAGGTTCAACCTATGGCAGCTAAAGTAACTAATGATCTACCCATTAAAAATAAAGTTTCACTGATACGGAGTTTGACTCCGGTTGATTACATGCATATATTCCTGTCATTTTCTTGGCAAAAACATGGAATTTATTTGCTGTTGTTTACTTACTGACTTTTCTCCCACTTTCCTAAACTAAATCCATGGGATTTCCTTGGTGTATTCATCAACATCCTAGTAAGTTTGCTTGGAGAGCAAACCACTGTCAAAATCTAAAACCCGAACTTAAAATACTGTATTTTCTATTTTTTCCCTAGTAAGGTTTCATTCATTTTGTTTTGTCATCTTGTATGAATCCAATGCATTCAATTATAACTCAGGAAACCAGGGATCAACATAATGTATGGACATAGTGTCTGCAGGATGTTTGTTTCTGGGTCAAACTAGCTGCTCTGATCAAAATAATATTCTGCCATTATGCCATAAGACTCACCCCCATTAGTTCAGGTGTCATGGTATTACACATACCTCCAAAAGTGATGGCGCCTGTGGCACAATACTATATTTGCCATTCTAATAAAAGAAGTTGGAGCATTGGATCCCATTAGATGGGTGGCTGAAGTGGGTGAAGCTGACAGGAACAGAGGCAGACTCAGGAGTGAAGAGCAAAGCAAACTTTTATTTCAGCAGCACAGGAACAGAACAGAGAAAAGGCATTTTGACAGCTCCTTTTATACTGGAGCTGTCAAACTCCCAACCAATGACAGGGTTCCAATTTCCCACTTGCCGGCTACTAGCATCAGAGCCAATCAGGCTCAACTAGCATCTGGCACATTCGTAACTGCAAGGACTTAACACCCTTCATCCCTTGGATGACACATGTGTAGTCTGTAAGGTAGGTGGGCGGGCAGCGACTCCGCCCAAAGCATTTCAGTATAGGCTTGGTGGCTGAAGAAAATGGGGGAAGAAGAGTGCAGCTCCCTGGAACCTCCAGAGACATGGCAGTGCCATGTTAGGAGGCCCAGCCAAAACTGGAGAGGCTCCGGCATCAGGTGAGGCAAGCGGCGGAAAGTCCACAGTGGAAAATAGAGAAATGGTTGGAGGTGGAGTGGGAGAACTTGGGGCAGGTAGGTAGTTGGATGGACGAGGTGTGTCATTGCATGGGACTCACCGGCGTAGTTGGTTTTATGTGGCACCATCACAATCGCCCATCATCCAGGTGCACCCTATATGCCCTGGAACCCATTTTAAACCAGTGTCAAAATCCAAGGCAAAAATAGGGTCACCTGGCCAGAACTCTCTACTGGTGGTTGTTGTGTGGGGTTGTTTTCCCATGGCATAGCACAGGATGGTATGTTGTGCCAGGAGGTAGGTGGTGAGGCTCGCATGCCAATTTAAATGTTTCAGGCAGCCCAAAGCTTCTTTAGCAGATCGAATGGCTTGTTCAGCCAAGCCGTTAGGATCTGGGTGTGCTGGTGCTGTGCTGGCATGTGCCAAGAAGACCTGGAAGGTGGCAGACGTGACCTGGGGGGCCATTGTCTATGACTAGAGTGTCAGGTGGGCCATGGGGGGGGGGGGAAATAAGGCTTCCAGATTCTAATTATGGCCTTGAAATAAGTGGTGAGCATGTGAGCCAGCTCAACCCACTTTGAATAGGCACCCACCATTACCAGAAACATCTGGCCATGGATGAGCCAGCCAGCTTTTGGATCATCCCAGTCAAAAATGGGGGCAGCAGGTGGGGCTGGCCTAGACTGCTGACAAATCTGGCATTTAGCCACCCAGGCCTCAATTTGTTGATCCATTTTAGGCCACCAGGCATAGCTCCACCCTAGTGACTTCATGTGCACTATCCCTGGGTGGGCTATGTGTAAACAGTGTATAGAATCGCAGGGGCTTGGGGGGCATGACAACCCTATGGCCCCACAGCAGGCAAACCTTCATGAATGTCAACTCATGTTGTCTGTTGAAATAGGGCTGGAACTCTGGGGCCGAGGACACTGAGGGCCAACCCCTGTGCACCCAGTCTAAAACTTGAGAGATCAGAAGGTATGTGCCTAATTGGGAAGCAATGTGGGCAGCATTAACTGAGCCATGGAGTTCACTGACAAGCAAAATAGAAGATGTTGGAGCAGGGTCAATAATGGGAAGGGGCAAGGGGCAGCGGTTCAAGGTATCAGCATGGCTCATCTGGCAACCAGGGCGATAGTACAGCTGGTACGAATAGGAGTGAGAAACTCAAGCCACCGGGATATACAGGGTGAGAGGATGTGATGGCTCTGTCTGTCACTGACAATTAACCCAAGGAGAGGTTGGTGGTCAGTGACCAAATGAAAGAAGTGGCCATAAAGATAGTCATGAAACTTACGTTATGCCAGTGACACAAACAAGGGCCTGTCTATCAAGCTGGCTATAATTACATTCAGCCATAGAAAGAGTGTGAGAGTAGTATGCTAGAGGGACCTCTGAACCATTGGGCAAAATATGACTCAGGACTGCACCCACCCCATAGGGCAGTGATGGTGAACCTATGTCACAGGTGCCACAGGTGGCATGCGGAGCCATATCTGCTGGCATGCAAGCTATTGCCCTAACTTAGCTCCAATGTGCATGTGTGTTCCGGTCAGCTGATTTTTGGCACTCACAGAGGCTCTGGGAGGGCATTTTTGGCTTTCAGAGAGCCTCTGGGGGGATGGGGAGGGTGTTTTTACCCACCCCTGGCTCCACAGGAGCCTGGGGAGGGCAAAACATGAGCCTAGTGGGCCCACCTGAAGCTGGGAAACAGGGCATATCCAGCCTCCAGAGGGCATCTGGTGGATGAGGGAAGCTGTATTTGTCCTCCCCAGGCATTGAATTATGGGTGTGGGCACTCACACATATGCAATAGTGCACACACACATGCTCTTTCGGCACCCAAGGAAAAAAAGGTTCACCATCACTGTCATAGGGGATGCATCACAAGCTAAAAATAAAGGAAGGCTGTTGCTATATTGAACCAAAACAGTCTTGGAAGTAAGGAGATCTTTGATAGCCTGGAAGGCCTTAGCCTCAAAATATCCCCAATGCCAGGCAGTCTTAGCATCAAGTAAGCCATGCAAGGGCTAAGCTATAGAGGCCTTATGAGGGAGGAACATAGAATAAAAATTAATTAAGCCCAGGAGAGCCTAGAGCTGGGCCCTCGAGGAAGTGGGAGAAGCAAGCCGAATGGCCTCAATTTTGGAGAGTGTTGGTTGAATACTCTCAGTGTCAATAAGGAACCCCCAGAATTGGGGACCCAAATGCAACATTTGTCTTTCTGCAGCCTAAGGCCAGCCTCACAGAAGTGGAGGAGGACAGCCCTCAATTTGCATACAAAGTCAGAGTGGCCAGAGATGGAATATTAGGATGTCATCAAAGTAGGGCACCACCCCCTGCAAACCTTGAAGCAGACATTCCATAAGGCTTTGAAATATGCCAGGGGTTACACTCACACCAAATTGGAGGTGCTTGCACTTGAAAGCCCCCTGGTTGATTACAATAGTTTGAGCCATGGCAGTGGCATCGTCCACGGGAGCTGTTGATAGGCCTGTGCAAGATTCCTTTTTAAAACAACATCGGGAGACATATTTCCAGCCACAAAATGTATGCTTCCATCTCTCTTCCTCTAATAAAAGAAAATTCAAAAACATCAGTTTCTGTTGCAGCACTAAACTTCTATAATAAGCTGTACTCATTAGAGACAATGATGAATTTGCATACAGACGGGAAGTTGAATAACTATCCTTGTGGTGTCACCAGAACAATCTAGAACTGAACACACTCAAAACCGCAGAAATGGTGGTAGACTTTAGGAGAAACCCTTCCACCCTTCTGCCTCTCACAATACTAGACAACACAGTATCAACAGTAGAGACCTTCAAATTTCTAGGTTCTATCATATATCAAGACCTAAAATGGTCACCTAACATCAAAAACATCATCAAAAAAGCACAACAAAGAATGTTCTTTCTGTGCCAGCTCAGGAAGCTCAAACTGCCCAAGGAGCTGCTGATACAGTTCTACAGAGGAACCATTGAGTCTGTCATCTGCACCTCTATAACTGTCTGGTTTGGTGCTGCAACCCAACAGGACTGACACAGACTTCAGAGGATAGTCAGAACTGCAGAAAAAACAATTGCTGCCAACCTGCCTTCCATTGAGGACCTGTATACTGCACGAGTCAAAAAGAGGGTGGGGAAAATATTTACTGACCCCTCACACCTGGACACAAACTGTTTCAACTCCTACCCTCAAAACGTCGCTACAGAGCACTGCACACCAAGACAACTAGAAACAAGAACAGTTTTTTCCCCGAACGCCATCACTCTACTAAACAAATAATTCCCTCAACACTGTCAGACTTTCTACTAAATCTGCACTTCTATTCTACTAGTTTTTCTCATCATTCCTATCATCCTTTTCCTCCCACTTAGGACTGTATGACTGTAACTTGTTGCCTGTATCCTAAGATTTTAATTAATATTGTTTCTTCATTGCTTATTTGACCCCTATGACAAGCATTAAGTGTTGTACCACATGATTCTTGACAAATGTATCTTTTTTCTTGTATGTACGCTGAGAGCATATGCACCAAGACAAATTCCTTGTGTGTCCAATCACACTTGGCCAATAAAATTCTATTCTATTCTATTCTATTTGTTCTTTTGGACCTTAAAATTCACAATCATTTTCTTACTGACTTAGTTCCATTCATATGATCTAATAAGTATCAAATCCAATAAATTTAGTGGAGGTTTTCAGACAAAGATACTAGTCTATAAATCTTCAAACATTTCCAAAAAAAGGAAAAATACTGCTTAATCAGGATCACAGTACGGAGACTTGGGGTATAATTAACCTCTATTGTCCATGCAAGAAGGTAATTAGCTGTATTTTGCTTTTCAGTTTTTTAGTTCACAGCTTGACGTTGATGTTTTATAATATGGGGAAGCATACAAATCCAATAAATAAATAAATAAATGAATAAATAAATAAATAAATTTAACCTAACAGAATTATTTCAATTTTTTATCCTACGGAAATAGTTTTATTCCCCACCTTTGCTACATATCACTAGCTATTTTTACCATCAAGTGTATTGTCAATGGCAAATCTGGGTATTCCACTTCCTAATTTGTGAAATGACTCTCAATAATATTTGCAATAAAAAAGTGTAAATAATTATTTATTACATCAAATTAATGTTGAAGAAAGACTCAAATTAAGTTTAGATATGCCATATATGAAACTTTTTTAAAAAATCACTGTTAATGATGAATTGTCTAAGGAGAAATGCATTATGTTTCAACATCCCTTTGTTAAGCATCTGAAATTTGGAATACACTGAAATCCGTACACTGTAAGAAACACTGTGCCTCTTTTGAAGCAAAACAGAGGTTATGAACTTTATCTCTAAACTAATCCCTTCAATATTTAGTTCCAAAAACCAGTAGCATTACTCTGGTGTGAAAACTAGCGTGAAAACTGCTTCTAGTACAATTAATAAATATTGTGCAGCTGTAACAGAAGAATGGCTGGTGATTCTGGGCTATTTGTTCATAGTCGGACTTTTTGACCAAATAAGGCAATACAGCTTTCCCTTCTGCTTATAATACAGACATGAAATATGATGTTTCAAATGGTTACAAGAAAACACAATTCATTTTTTCTTGTCCATTTCCAAGGTTCTTCCTCTAAGAAGCTGGCTATGATTCTTGGATAGATTTATAGAGATTCCCCCTTGTCACTATTAAATAATACTTTAATGGAGATCCAAGAGAAAGAATGAAAAAATCAACTCAACAATAATTTATAGTCAGTGATAAAAAGTGGAATTTATTAAAAGCCCCCCAAAATAGCTACTCTGAGTGAAAAGATAATGATGCCAGTCATGTTTTAATAGATATCATTTTGAAGCCCAAATGAAAGAGAACATTTCTTGAGGGGTGTAGCAAAGAAATAACTTCTTATTGAACTCATACAAAGCTTGGGTAGAACTGGGTTCTAATTAGAATTGAGATTAGAACTAGAAATAAGACTTTTTGTTCCTGTGTGGAAACAAAAGGAAATATTAAGACTTTGCCTGGAGTTTGTTGCATTCCTTATGGGGCAATTTGAAGATTCAGGTATGCACTGGCTGTTTCATAAATCACTGTTCCCTGTTCCTTTCCACTTAATTAAATTCTCATCATCAACTAATTTTCTTTGCAGAGATGTTTGTAGATAAGAATCAGTATACAGTGGTACCTCTACCTAAGAACACCTCTACTTAAGAACTTTTCTAGATAAGAACTAAGTGTTCAAGATTTTTTTGCCTCTTCTTAAGAACCATTTTCTCCTTAAGAACCCAAGACCGAAAAAATTATCCAGGAAATTTGAGAGCGCCACGAAGGCCGGGCCAGTTTCCTGCCATTCCCCCTGGGTTTCTCTCTCCGGTGCAGTGTATGGGAGGCAGCCTCGCACTGGGTGTATGGGAAGCACATGCTCCTCCTCGCCGCTTCAGAGTCCCTCTTTTTTTTTTAAGCCTTAATGTTTTGGATTTTTTTGATTCCCCTCACCTCGCCTTCTTCCTTCAGCAGCGATTGTCCTCCTCTTCTTCCTCCTCCTCTCACCCAAATTCCGAGCTTTTATTTCTTTCCTAATGGGTTTGCATGCATTATTTGCTTTTATATTGATTCTTATGGGAAAAATTGCTTCTACTTACAAACTTTTCTACTTAAGAACCTAGTCACAGAATGAATTAAGTTCTTAAATAGAGGTACCACTGTACTAACTTTTAAAGGTAGAAATCTCTATTTGGTAGACAAGGTAAATTAATAATATTTCTATTTGCCAGTACTTCCATTAAGACCTTGAGTAGATTAGAAGAGTCTGTTCCAGATTGAACAGATTCAGTATTAATGACTCTCTTCCCCTTTGTTGAGGAAATATATTCAGACTTGCAAAACTCTATAATCTTATAATAAAAGCAGTATTACGGTAGCTTATGTGTTTGGGGTTTCCAAATATGATCCACCTTGAAGGGCTGATATCAGTTTTGCAAGACTGAAGTCCCCTCCTTCATGACAATTATGGAGAGTCACACCTAAGATACTTTTTTTCAAAATACATGTCTGCCTTGGATTCAGATTTCTTTAATCAGACCATTGTCCTTGGGTGCAACTCTTCCTCCTGTCCCTCGGTGTTATTCCTTCTGCCCATTAAAATAGTCTAATGCAAGGCTGATTCTAGAACAGTGATGGTGAACCTTTTTTTGCTCGGGTGCCGAAAGAGCATGCGCTAGTACCCACACCCATAACTGAATGCCTGGGGTGAGCAAAAACAGCTTCAGTAAATTAATTAATTAATTAAAATTATTATTATTATTAATAATAATAATAATAATAATAAATAATAATAATAATAATTTATTAGGTTTGTATGCCCCCCCCTCTCCAAGGACTCGGAGCGGCTCACAACAATAATATACATGTACAAATATAATGTTAAAAACAATTTATAACCCTTATTATAAAAAGAAAACAATCACACAACTTACCACACCATACATAAACCATAATAGCTAGGAGGCCCTTTGGAGGCTGGAAACGGCCTGTCTCCCAACTTCTGGTGGGCCCAGTAAGCTTGTGTTTCACCCAAACCAGGCTCCAAAGATTACCCTGGAGCCAGGAGAGGGTAAAAATGCCCTCCCTCATCTCCCCAGAGGCTTTCTGGAAGCCAAAATCACCCTCCCAGAGCCTTTGTGTGAGCCAAAAATCAGCTGGCCAGCATACATATGCACGTTGGAGCTGAGCTAGGGCAACAACTCGCGTGCCAGCAGATATGGCTCTGTGTGCCACCTGTGGCACTCGTGCCATAGGTTCACCATTACTGTTCTAGAACTCTGTCCCAGGCCTAACACTGAGAAATAATAGCTGCCATTTTGTCATTCTTTTTAATGCTCATAAAGCGAGTGCCGTAGTTGTTAAGCAAACCCATTGTTTACTCTGGGACAGTTTTTATCAGAAACCAGAAATAAATCCCAGTTTCTGGCAAAAACACAATAAATAAAGGTTGGTATCTTCAGCTAAGAGTGAATTGGGACACTGAAGGCAACATAATAGCAATAGCAATAGCATTTAGACTTATATATGGCTTCATAGTGCTTTTACAGCCCTCTCTAACAGTTTACAGAATCAACATATTTCCCCCAACAACCTGGGTCCTCATTTTACCCACCTTAGAAGGATGGAAGGCCAGTGGTGAGATTTGAACTGCTGAACTACAGCTAGCAGTTAGCTGAAGTAGCCTGCAGTGCTGCACTCTTACCACCAAACTCTTCTTTAAAACTTCCAGGATTGGAGCATTCACAACCTCTGGAGGCAAGTTGTTCCACTGATTAATTGTTCTGTCAGGAATTTTTTCCTTAGTTGCTTTTGTCCTTGATTAGTTTCCACCCATTGCATCTTGTCCTGGCTTCAGGTGCTTTGGAGAATAGTTTTACTCCCTCTTCTTTGTAGCAGCCCCTGATGCTGATCCTTATTTATTTATTTATTCATTCATTCATTCATTCATTCATTCATTCATTCATTCATTCATTAGATTTGTATGCCGCCCCTCTCCGTAGACTCACATAGGCACATATTTGTGCCTCATTTAATTGTAACAGAGGTATGGGGGAGGAAAGACCCCAAATGTCATTGGAGAGGAGAAGGACCTGTATATGGCTTAAAATGTGATATGCTCATTGAGGTTATTTTATGATTTAAGATTATCACAGTGGGTTTTTAAAAGGAATGGAAAATGGTGGGCTTGAAAACAAACCAGAAAACTAAAGCAATCAAAACAGAAATGTCAATGAAACATAAAAGAAGTTCTGAATTACAATTGAATAAACAGAGCAACATGTCTCATGAGGAAATAGACTTAGTAACGAAGTAGTTACGGATGTGATGTCACGTGTATTATCCAAATTATATTATTGTCATTTACATAATTACAGGACATCATAATGTTACTTACCAGATGCCTTTGCAACTGTGGCCTTATGATTGCAAGGATTGAGTGACAAACTCAAAGTGCCACTTGTCTCAGCAGATGGATTTCTGAAGAAGCAGAAACTTGAAGCAAAGGACTTTCTTTATATAATATAACAACATTAGGTCAGGATTTTGGACAGAAAACTTGCTCCCTCACTAAAATGGTTATTGCAATAGCACTTATATCTCGCTTCACAGTGCTGGTGAGGACTGAACCCCTGGCAGTCAATAGAATTAACCCGCAATACTGCATTCTAACCACAGTACCACCATGGTTCTGATCTGACATATTTTGAAATAATAAACATTACAGTGTTCCCTCGCTTTTCGCGGGGGATGCACTCCGAGACTGCCCGCGAAAATTGAATTTCCGCAAAGTAGAGATGGAAGTAAATACACTATTTTTGGCTATGAACAGTATCACAAGCCTTCCCTTAACACTTTAAATCCCTAAATTGCAATTTTCCATTCCCTTAGCAACCATTCAGATTATTACTCACTATGTTTATTTATTGAAGTTTATTTAAAAAAATATTTATTAAAGGAAGACGAAAGTTTGGTGATGACATATGACATCATCGGGTGGGAAAAACCGTGGTATAGGGAAAAAACCCGTGAAGTATTTTTTAATTAATATTTTTGAAAAACCGTGGTATAGACTTTTCGCGAAGTTCGAACCCGCGAAGTTCGAACCCGTTTCATTGTGTTCAATAAATAATTGTCGAAGAAAAAATGTTATGCATTACTTTCGAGGTGACCTTCGTATTTGTTTGTTGCTACAGACACATCCCAACATTGAATATTTCCCATCCTTGGCAAAATCAGAGGAGTGGTTTACTACTGTCTTGTCCAGATGGCAATGTACCATGTTTTTTACTCTTTTCAAATTTCCTCAATCTCTCGTCATTAGCCCTGCTGCATGAGGTTCAAATCTGGTGCAATCAGAAGACAGAATTAAGTGGATGTTTTGAGTGGCAGGCAAGGACAACATAGGGTTAAAAAGTAATTTCTCCATGTAGCCTAAAGTTACCTTTTCAAACAGACTAAAGCAATCCATTCCTCACTGACCTGTGATTTTAAAGAGAGTATTCTACAATGAGCCAGAATAGAAAAACGTGTTCTCCACCACTGAACTGTGATGTCTTTCTATTTGCAAGGCTGAAATATTGCCTGGTTTGTAAACCGGAACTAAACTTAGGGTTGAAGTAAAGTGAGCTTCCTTTATAAATACTGGCATGTGTCACTGACCAATTATGATTTTAAGTGTCTCTAATGGGACAAAGGTGTTCTCTGTTCAGAATGTTGAGCCACACCTTTCTTTCATTTTTTTAAATATTCAACTTTTGGTGTTTCATTTCTGCAATAGTCCCATTTCAGAGAGGATCACTTGGAAAGAAACTATTTCATTTATGATTCTGGAAAATGTATTTTACTCAATAATAGGTAAGTCAGCAAGACAAGTGACCTATTATTATGTCTTATGTGAATGATAGTTGTGCTTTGTTGTTCCTTCTATCATCCGGTAGTTTCCTCTAGTATCACTATCCTCTTACAGTATTGTCTGTGTAAAATCACATTTTGTTTACTAGGGGAAACAGGTATAATTTGTTTTACGGCAATATTTTTTTAAAGACTATCATTTTATTTGGCATCAACAAAGTGCCAATTTAAAGAATTTGTCACAAAACACTTTAACATATGTGAGAACTAAATACCAGGAAAACCAGAGAACCATATGGGTGGATGGGAACTATTGGTTATGAATGAAACTGTTCGGGCAGAAATTCAAGACGCCTTAATCTAAATCACAAATCAGATATTGATGCTTTATTCAATTGCTCATAATAGCAATAGCACTTAGACTTATCTACTGCTTCACAGAGCTTTACAGCCTCCTCTAAGCAGTTTACAGAATCAGCATATTGCCCCCAACAATCGGGCACAGGGAGGGGGAGATCTCAGTTACAAGCACTAATGGGTCATTTTGGTGAATAGAAAATATCATAGGAAGGTTTTTTTTATTGCTTATGGGTTTTTTTCTGCATTGTGCGCTTTACCCAGTGTCCTTTGCAGTTGGGATGAGTTACAACACTGTTAAATCTATTATAATATATTTTCCCCATGTAAACTTAGCTCTATTAAGCACTAGTATCTGTAATTGTAAAGGGACTATTTGGATGCATCCAGGTTATTTTAGTAGAACTAACTAATACTGTGTCAAAAATAGAAATAATTAAATAACAGGCAACTTTTGCCCCCAAAGATATCTATATTGTAGAACACATGAATACCTGTTTTATTTTACATATGCTTGCCATTTTCAGATTAAAGGGAGGCAGCTTTCTTATCCAGACTTAGATCAAAATGACTAAAACATAAAATAAAATAAGGTCACATTAAAAAAGGAAATAAAATATGTTTTGTTAAGATCAGAGAGGGTAGTCCCCCCACAATCTGTGGCAATTAAATAAAACTCTGTGCCATCAACATAATTCCCCTCTTCTCAAGGCCACAGATGGAATAGTTTAAAACCACATCAGCTTATTTTTACAATTCAAAACTAACAGGATGTTTTCTTTTGAAGCACCTATAGGAAATTTCGTGAGGTAAGTAATGATCGTATTGCTATAAGATAACCAAAATAGTACAAAATACTTTGATGTATAAAATAATCAGTAGCATTAGCTTTCAGCTCCCACTCTCAGCCATCCCAGTAATCAAGAATTAACCTTCATTTTTCCCTTGAAAGGGTTGAAATAAGGAACAAGCATTCCTCAGAGTGAATGACTTGGGATTTGCAACGTGTTCGATCTTTTCAGAATTAAAATAAATTGCCTGGCCACTTTTAAAAAGCTTCCTTTGATTTTTCACACAGTGTCAAAATTTAAAATATTGATTCTGTTAGGAACAGATGTTTCCTTTGATTTAGAGGCAAATCCATCTCTCTTTTAAGTTTGGAGTGTACTTAAAAATACAATCCTGTGTGTGCCTACGCAAAATAAGTCTCACATAATTTGGAAGTTTAAATACAAATAAATGGATAAAATATTGCAACTGTAAGCAACAACCTGTGGCCCAGTAGGGAATAGGATCTGTGACAAAATTTTAACAATGTCAGATAAAAAGTTGCCAATTCCAGATAAATGCAGAAGTTCAGTATCTTGCACATGAAAGCAAAATGTACAAGCAGTTGTGTTTAAATTTTTGGTGAATAGAATTAATTGTCCTAACAAAATATGACTCTATTTCTTGGTGCAAAATCAATCTGAGGAAATGGCCAGATAATCCTTAAGATAATCAAACATGGTGCAACTTTAAAAAATAATTGTAGGGTCCAAGCAAAAGAGCAAAATAGGGCCAACATCGCAACTCCAGAACAATAAATTACAGGATGGCTTTGTGTGTTCATAATAGTACATTTTTTTTTTCAAAGGGAATAAACATATTTTATTAGTAACACTGGAAATAATAAACAGATCCTGTGGTCATCGCCATGTGTAGTCTTGCATCCTTTCACAGGATGAGGCAGAACGACTGGGATGGTTAGGAAATCATCAAAGTACCGCTGGGACATATGTCAAAAGCAGGACAGTGCCTGTTTCAGAACTCCCTGTTTGGTGTTGGTGTGCATATGGGGGAGGTAGATGTGCTGTTTTCAGTGTGCTGGTGTTTAAAGCGATAGGGCACTGGATTACATTCCTTCCATAGCCCTACATGTCTTAGGACCAGATTATTTACGAAACTGCCTTCTGCCTCACATGTCCCAGCGACCAATCAGATCCACAGAGTTGGTCTCCTCCGAGTCCTGTCGACCAAACAATGTCAGCTAGCGGGAGCAAGGGGGGAGAGCCTTCTCTGTGGTGGCTCCAGTCATCTGGAACAAACTTCCCCTTGAGATCTGCGCCACTCCCATCATCCTGGCCTTCCAAAAGACCTTAAGAACATGGTTTTGCTGCAAGGCCTTGGGTCATTGAGCAACAACACACTACTCCGACCCAAAAATGATGTATGACTGATATTATAATGTAGGTTTCATGATGAATGATTGAGGCAAGAATGTTTTAATTTATTGGGTTTTATAGATTGTATTATGCTGTTATCTTTGTACGCTGTCCTGGGTCTACTGGAGAAGGGTGACTTATTAGTTTAATAAATATTAAATACTAAAATACTAAATTGTGCTTGTAGGTCTCTGAAATCTGCTCTAGGCCTATTAAACTAGATTTAGGGAAGGGAAAGGGGATTGTGGGAGATCAAAGTAGCACTCTTGTGGAAACACATGTCCGGCTGTGTGAGACTGGAAGCAACCTAAAACTATGCAGGAAAGTTAGCCATTGTGAGAACAAGGAGGATCCCATGGTTTTTCTTTCTCACTGATTTGGAGTATTGAATGTGCAGGGGTTATGACAATGAGATCATGGCATTGCTAGAAAACGCCATTGCTTGGTGTTTTTTGAGATTAGAGGCTCTGTTTTTCTGCAGTTCTTGTTTGGGTCTCTTTACTGAATAGGTATATTAATCCTATGGAAAATTTAATGCATCTGTATAATAGCTTCTTAACTATTAAGAAGGCTGTTATTACATGGCAGCTTGCCTGAGTTTACTTACTTATTTGTTTATTTTGCCAAGTACGTATTGGTGGTATACAAAGATATAACAATATTTATATACATGATGCTAGTAAAGAGAAACATTAGAACAGGGGATGGAAGGCACACTGGTGCACTTATGCATGCCCCTTACTGACCTCTTAGGAATTGGGAGAGGTCAATAGTGGATAGTCTAAGAGTAACATTTTGGAGGTTAGGTGATAATACTAGAGTCTGATAGTGAGTTCAATGACAGGGAGTCACTGCTTACGGTCACTCATGCCCTCATCACCTCGAGGTTCAACTACTGCAACGCTCTCTACATATGGCTACCTTTGAAGAGTGTTCAGAAACTTCTGATCGTGCAGAATGCAGCTGCGAGAGCAATCGTGGGCTTTCCCAGATATGCCCATGTCTCATCAACACTCCGCAGCTTGCACTGGCTGCCGATCAGTTTCCGGTCACAATTCAAAGTGTTGGTTATGACCTATAAAGCCCTACATGGCATCGGACCAAAATACCTTCAGGACCGCCTTCTGCCGCATGAATCCCAATGACTGATGAGGTCCCACAGAGTTGGCCTTCTCTGGGTCCCGTCGACTAAACAATGCTGTCTGGTGGGACTCAGGGGAAGAGCCTTCTCTGTGGCAGCCCCGGCACTCTGGAATCAACTCCCCACACAGTTCAGGTCTGCCCCCACCTTCCTTGCCTTTTGAAAGCTCCTGAAGACGCACCTATGTTGCCAGGCATGGGGAAATTAATATATCCCCAGCTACTATGGTTTTATGTATGGTTTGTTAGGTTGTGTGGTTGTTTTATTTTTTGTAATAATGGGTTTTAAATTGTTTTTTAACATTACAGTTGTACATGTTGTATTATTGTTGTGAGCTGCTCTGAGTCCTCAGAGAGGGGCGGGCTACAAATCTAATAAATTATTATTATTATTATTATTATTATTATTATTATTATTATTATCAACAACTACTCGGTTACTAAAGTCGTATTTCCTGCAGTCAAGTTTAGACCGAGTATAAGCCGAGGCACCAATTTTTGCCACAAAAACTGGGAAAACGTATTGACCCGAGTATAAGCCGAGGTTAGAAAATGCAGTGGCTACTGGTAACTTATAAAAATGGAAAACAATAAAATTACATTAATTGAGACATGTTTTAGAATATTTATTTTAAAGAAAACCAGTAAACTAGCTCTGTAAATTTAAAAGAGGGTAAACAAATTAACAATATTAACAATAAATTAAAAAGTAAAAAAAGTAGCTCGATCAGGAACAAAGCTAAAACCTAAGTTAAAATCCTTCAAAACTTGATTCCTTCTCATCATTAATTGGATTTACATTATTGTTCTGTTTTTATATATGCTGTGAGCCACCCTGAGTCCTTGGAGAGGGATTGCATACAAATCCAATTAAATAAATAAACAAACAAACAAACAAACAAATTAATAAGTGTATCCAAAGAAGAGCTTCAGCATTAGCTGCTGTGAGGTTATCAGCATAGAAAACCAAATAGATAGATAGATAGATAGATAGATAGATAGATAGATAGATAGATAGATAGATAGAAATAGATACAGATAGATAGATAGATAGATAGATAGAAAGAAAGAAAAATAGATAGATAGAAAGAAAGAAAAATAGATAGATAGAAAGATAGAAAAATAGATAGATAGAAATAGATACAGATAGATAGATAGATGATAGATAGATAGATAGATAGATAGATAGATAGATAGACAGACAGACAGATATAGATAGAAAGATAGATAGACAGACAGACAGATAGAAAAATAGATAGATAGATAGATAGATAGATAGATAGATAGATAGATAGAAAAATAGATAGATAGAAAGATAGACAGATAGAAAAAGAATTCCTGTCTAGCTCTGCCTCATAACACATTATTAGATCCTATCCAAGCAAGGACAGCAACTATCACAAAATACCATTTTTTAAACAGTTTAAATCCTTTCAAAGGAGGGGGAGGAGAATCTGACAGCAGGGGGCCTTTTTAATCCGACTAAGGGCAATGCAGAGAGAGCAAGGAATAGTTACTCACCATTGCTTTTTCCCCCTCTCGGTTGGAGCAAATGGCTGCCTCATTTGCTTGAGCCAGGGAGAGGAACTACGGCGTGGGAGAGGGGGCAAAAGCTGGTGCCTCCTCGCTCTAGCTCAAGCAATGGCGCCCTCGTGTGGTGACTTTGTCAATGACCTGAGTATAAGCCGAGGTTGTGTTTTTCAGCCCATTTTTGGGGGCTGAAAAACTCGGCTTATACTCGAGTATATACGGTAGTCGTCGATAGGAAGGATGTTGTAGCAGATTATTTTATGGGCTATGCATAGGTCTTGTTTAAGGCGATGTAGTTCTAAGCTTTCTAAAACTAGGATTGTAAGTCTAGTTGCACAGGGTATTCTGTTGCAAGTCAATCAAGTAAAAGCTCCAATCAAGTGAAAGCTCCAAGACCTGCAGAAAGAAAGCAAGAGTCAAAAGCTGAAAAAAAGGTAGATTGAGATGAGCAAAGAACTGTAAATTGTGTGACTGTCCTTAATCTGAATTCTCTTTTGTTTTGTTCTTTGTCCATTCCATTCGTATTGTCCCCATTAGTGATATATTTTCTACCCCCGTATCAACCTTTCCTTTCCTTTTTTCTGTTTTGGTCATTTCCAAAAAAGTTGGAGAAACTAAAGCTTGGTGGAGGAGAGGGGAGGAATTGCCTAATTGTGAAATGACCCAGATCGATCAGCAGGACACACTTATAATTACAGTATTTAATGATGAAAATACATTTGTGTTAATGTGCACTAAGCAAAGCAAGAAAGGTTTCTTACATTATATATTTGAAATTGTAATTGCAGCTTTCAGGGCACTTCATTCTCCTCCTAAAGCAATTTCAAGATGAGCTTTGTTCATCTAAATTTTAGAGATCTCAAAATATTGAGAAGTTGCAATGTGCACTTGAGCCAATCAGCATTCATCTTTTTTTTTCAACAGACCAATAAGAGTGCAGAAAAAATCCTGTCTCCCTCTCCCCACCCCATCACTCTGTATTACTATAGACCAGTGATGGCGAACCTTCCCTGTCAGCATTCCAATTAACATCTAAGAAATAAAGCAGTCCAAACCTTGCCCTTCTTCCAAGTTCCAATTTATTAGCAGAGTCATGTTGGTTATAAACTGTAGTCAACCCAATACTAACTTTTCCTACAATTCTCCACCCAGGTTAAGGTTCATCCCTTGTCCCCACACCCATAAGTTCATCACATAGACCACTCCCGTTCTCTCAAGGTCCACGATTCTCCCCTGTACTTCCAGCTGGTGCTGAACAAAAGATGACCTTGAATCTCTGGAAAGAATTTGTTGTGGCTAGTATTTTTTGCTCTTATGCAACCACCCCTCCCCAATTCCCACAGTACTACTCTACTTGTGACAGGCCAGTCTCCAACTCAAAACGATGGCTTCGGCCTACCCTCCGCCCACACATGTGCACAACTCCCTCGTGTTCTTCTCTCCCTCCACACATGTGCACAGGCCTCACTGAAGCTTCTGGTACACCTGTTGCGCCATTATTCACTGTCCCCAGGCTTTAGGAGGCTTTCCTGAACCCTGGTGATAGTAAAAAATGGCTCAAAGGCCTAACCGGCAGTTAATTTCCAAACTACTAATTGGTCCATCGAGCCATTTTGCGCCATCCCTAGGGTTCAGGAGGCTTTCCTGAAGCCTGGGAGAGCAAAAATGGCTGAAAACAAAGCCAAAAATCAACTGACCAGCACACGCATGCACGCTGGAGCTGATATAAGGTAATGCCTTGCGTCCCCTCAGATATGGCTTCATGTGCTACCTGTGGCATGTGTGCCATAGTTTAGCCATCACTGCTATAGACCCTGGAGCATCAGAAATCCTTTCACTTCCACTCCACATAAAACAAAAATAAAATAAATAGCTAGGCTTTCCACCTTTGACATTTGTAGCTTACATTATGCATAACTGGTTGCTTGTAAAAAGGAAGCGGGGGAGGGAAAAAACTGAGTTCTTGCTAAGGAAAAAAAACACCTACGCAATTTTCAAAACTGCCTTTTCTCCTAAAATCATCTTGGAAGGTAGGGAGGTGGAATTTATTCATTTATTTCAATTGATATGGCCGCTCAGCTTAATATCATAAAACTCTGGGTGGCAAGCCCTGGTTAAAGAATGTAAAATAAAAATGACACCCACCCACATGAAAACATATCAGCCGTTTGTACAGCCGTGGTTGCACACTGTTTGGACGGCTGAAAGGAGGACAGAGAAATATATACTGTATAGGCATTAGAAATAGGACATACTGTAAAGCTAACAGCTAGGAAGCTAGATGAGGCAACAGTTACCCTCATTGGGGAAAGGAAAGAGTCCAAGTTCTACCAAAGTGCTGTATTGCAAGTGAAAAGACCAGCTGTGCTCTGATTTCACATAAACCAGAAAGGAACCAGAAAAAAACAACAGACTTGGCTCTCAACATCATTTATAAATAGGAGATGGGGGGAAACTTAACTGATTATGAACTTGATGCAAACAGCTTGCCCAGTAGAGAAGACCACTTAGGTACCAAGTAGTGGGTGGATCTTGGACTTATTGCTAGATCTATGAATGATTTCCAGCAGATCATTACTGATCTTTTGACTCCAAGTTGTTTAAAAACAGCAAAATGATTGCTGTTGATGATTACAATCAAAATGATTGTACAGTGATGCCACTACTTATGAACTTAATTTGTTCCGTGACCAGGTTCTTAAGTGGAAAAGTTCGTAGGAAGCAAATTTTTCCCATAGGAATCAATGTAAAAACAAATAATGTGTGCCATTGGCGAAACCACAAGGTGGGTGGAGGCCCCATGGAGGCTTCTCCCCACCTTTTCTGGCCCTGTTTCCTCCCAGGAGGTTCCTAGAAAGGCCCCATAGAGGCTTTTCTAACCCTGTTTCCTCCCAGGAGATTCCTAGAGAGGTCCCACGGAGGCTTCTCCCTGCCTTTTCCAGTTACAGTTTCGGAGGGTCGGGTTTGTAAGTGGAAAATGTTTCGCAAAAAAATCTTGAACACCCAGTTCTTATCTAGAAAAGTTTGTAAGTAGAGGCGTTCTTAGGTAGAGGTATCACTGTACTTATAAGACGATATACCTACCCATCTGCACCAGTATTGAGTTCCTTACCAGTACGGGCCACTCTGCACACCAGTAATGAAAACCGCAATGTGTGTGCAGCTCTGAGTGACTGGCAGGCGGGCATGCAGGTCCCGGCAAGATTTTGCTTCTGTGCAAGGGCAGGAAGCAAAATCTTGTGAGAGGACACGTGTGCATGTGAGATTTCAGCTATTTTTTGCCTCTGCACATGCGCAAAAAATTGCCGAAATCTCTCACGTGTGTCCTCTTACAAGATTTTACTTCCTGTGCATGTGCAGAAGCAAAATCTTGCCAGGATGCACACGCCTGCCCAAAGGTCACCCAGAGCTGCGTGCGCATCATACTGGTAGCAGCCGTGAGTAGGAACCCCCACCTGATATGCACCCAAACATAATGCTTCTGAAATGAATAACCCTTGGGAGAACTCGAACTAGATGTTTGTTTAGAAAGAATAGAAACTGTTTTCAGTTCTAGCATGCAAAACAAATTCCTGGGCAGTGTCTCGTGACTCTAGAATTATAAGTGTATGTTGTTTGCACAAGTCTCTCCAGTTGAGTTGTAGTACAGCAATAACAGCAACAGGTTCTTCAATTAACTCGTGGCTTCTGCTAGTTCCTCCTGTCTGGACATAATGAAGAGTATAAATAGGGTTATAGCTTTGTAAAATATTTATGTAGTATATGCTGTATGTCAGTGGGGTTCAACAATTTTGGGAAGTCAAATTTTGCCAATATGCTCGTAGTATTACATATGCAAATACAAATGCTGACCTTGCTATGGTATTATCAAGACTATTGGAGCTGGAGATCTGCAGAAGCTCTGGGATGATTACCTGGTGTAGATACAATGGCCAGTCTCCTTCTCCTGTCTAAGATTGCAGTAATCCTTTGCTGTCTAAAAGCTCTGCTCCAAGATGGCAGTTAAAGAAATGTATGGTAAATGCAGTCCTGAAAATGCTAATTTTGATAAAAGCCAATCTAAATGAATAGACCAGTGATGGCTAACCTTTTTTTCCTCGGGTGCCAAAAGAGCATGTGTGCACAATGTCGCCCATGTGCAAGTGCAAACATCCATAATTCAATGCCCGGGGAGGGTGAAAACATCTCTCCCACCTGCCAAAAGCCCTCCAGTAGCCAGAAACAGCCTATTTCCCAACTTCTAGTGGGCCCAGTAGGCTCATGTTTTGCCCTCACCAGGCTTCAAAGGCTTCTGTGGAGCCGGGAGAAGGAAAAAACAGCCTCACCCATTACCCTGGAGGCTCTTAGGAAGCCAAAAACACCCTTCTAGAGTCTCAGTGCGAGCCAAAAATCAGCTGGCTGGCATACATGCATGTTAGAGCTAAGCTAGGGCAATGGCTTGCATGCCAGCAGAAATGGCTCCATGTGCCACCTGTGGCACCCTTGCCATAGATTCACCATCACTGGAATAGACAATCCCATTTCAGAGTTTCTTCTTGAAGTGACTGGTTTTTACTAGACGAGGCAAAGCATGTGTGAATTTTGTAGGAGAAATTCATTCCATGTATAAATATCAACACTTAGGTCATTATCATTTGGTAGTGATGACTACATTCCACTGCAGATCAATATGGAGTTATATCCATTTGGTTTCATTGCAGAGGTGGGTTCCTCCAGGTTCGGACCGGATCGCCCAAGTGGTAGCAATCCGCTGGTGATGTCACATAACTAGATTGGCCGGTGCCAGTCATGCCGCCATCTTTTTATTTGTTCAACTGCTTAAAAAAGGCCCCGCCCACCCACCCTGAGTTAATACTGACCTTTATTTCTTCGCCTGAACACCTCCTCAGCTGTGTTTTGGGCTGATTCCAGCTCCTGAGCATGCGCAGAAGCCTAATTGCATGAGGGGATGTGCACATGCAAAACATTGTGATGCTAACTGGTGGGAAAGGTAAGTGGAATTCGGCCCTTTTTCATTGGTTATTGGCTTAAGAAACTATTTATGGTGACTTCGCTATTTGCTTATATACTTCACATGAACCCTGTAATGTGGGTTTTTAAAAAGTCAGTTCATATACAGTTAGAAGACAAACCAAGGTTCCCATCATTTTTAATGTTATTATCTCATTGACCCCTTTAGAGTGGTAGATTAGTGGAAGCATTATCTGATGAAGCCAAAAACAATCAGCTTCTCAATAGCTCCCCCTTGTGTTTAAGACAATCCAACATGTTTAGCAAGTTCTTTCTCTCCAAATTTAGCAGTCAAACAAGGCATATATAAATATTTATATGTTTGACTTTATTTTTTAAAAGTGCGTATTATAGTCTTTCTTATTAGGACTGGGCAGTAGTTCAATTTTGATTCAGAGGAGGTGCTTTGGAATATGCAAAGTCAAGAAATGCCGCACTGCTTACAACTCATTAAAGTAACTACATCATCAAATCCTCGAAATACATGTAGCCTGCTTTACAGAGTCTCAGACAGGTGCTTCATTCATATTTCCATGAAACATTATTCCCAATGATGACTACAACATTTTACAACCTTATTTCTTATGTAGAAAAGTTAAAACATCCCGTATGCCAGATGTGGTAAAAACCGAAAGTCTCAGTCAGAACTCAAAAACCCATCTCTGTGACACTGTTGCAGAGTCAGATCTTTTAAAGTCAGTGTATGCTAAAGATCCTTACATTTCTTTGGAGCAGCCAGTCTTATTCTGGATGGGGAGGGAGTTTTATAATCCTGCCTTCCACAAAATGGCTAATCACTCTCCACAAAATGGCTAATCACTCTACTAAACAAATAATCCCCTCAACACTGTCAGATTTTACTAAATCTGCACTACTATTCTACTAGTTTTTTCTCATCATTCCTATCATCCTTTTCCTCCCACTTAGGACTGTATGACTGTAACTTGTTGCTTGTGTCCTAAGATTTTTATTAATATTGATTGTTTCCTCATTGCTTATTTGACCCCTATAACAATCATTAAGTGTTGTACCACATGATTCTTGACAAATGTATCTTTTTTTAATGTACACTGAGAGCATATGCACCAAGACAAATTCCTTGTGTGTCCAATGACACATACAATAAAAAATTATATTCTATTCTATTCTAATCTAAGTATCTCTCTCACTGACAGTGGCTCCAGTTAAATCAGCTGTCCGCTCTCTACTCAGCTATTTTCAAATCAAAACACAAATATCAGGAGATGAAATCACGGGACTCCCACATAATGTGTATTTTGGCACTTAACAGGGAGTGTGAGAGAAAGCAATTGCATTCTGGCAGGAAGAAAGATCTGCTAGAGATGGAACAGAGCATAAACTGTTCATTTCACCCTGTCTTCAGAGGATAGATGGATATTCCTTAGAAGGCTCCAATTATGGACTCAGATATTTCCAGTGTAATTCCAAATGACAGAAAGAGCCGACTTCTTCCACATGTCCCTTCAGAAAATTCTGGGAAGTCTTGTTCCAGCTCTTAACTGCTCTGGACAGGTGGTGGCCAGGCCTTCTCCATGGTGATGTCCTGATTGTGGAAAACTCTCTCTAAAAATATTTCATTTGTATCCTCTCTGTTGAATTTGAGAATTCTTACTCTTGAAGAATATGAAAGATGTGAATGACTGGAGGGGTTTTCATCTTCCTGAATTACCGTATTTTTCACGGTATAAAATGCACTTCCCTCCCCACCAAAAGAGGCTGAAAATTTGGGTGCATTTAATACTCCAAATGTAGCTTTTACTAAGCTTTCTTTTTTTAGCCCTTAAGAGGTGCTGATGCGATTTTCCGTGCTTTGCTAGCTAATTTATTTATTTATTTATTTATTTATTTATTTTATTCATTTGTCCAATACACAAATACATAGGAAGAAAAATAGACATGTAGTAATATATATAAGGGTAAAGTGAACTTAGAGGAGAGGATATATGAAAGAAAGAAAATATATATGATAAGTGAGAGAAAGGAAAGTCAATTGGACAGGGGACGAAAGGCACACCAGTGCACTTATGTACGCCCCTTACTGGCCTCTTAGGAACCTGGAGAGGTCAATCGTGGAGAGTCTAAGGGAGAAATGTTGGAGGTTAGGGGTTGATACAATTGAGTCCGGCAATGAGTTCCACGCTTCAATAACTCGATTGTTGAAATCATATTTTTTACAGTCAAGTTTTGCGCGGTTCGTATTAAGTTTGAATCTGTTGCGTGCTCTTGTGTTGTTACGGTTGAAGCTGAAGTAGTCATTGACCGGTAGGACGTTGCAGCATATGATCTTGTGGGCAATACTCAAATCGTGTTTTAGGCGCCGTAGTTCTAGGCTTTCAAGGCCCAGGATTGTTAGTCTATTTTTGTAGGATATTCTGTTTCGAGTGGAGGATTGAAGGGCTCTTCTGGTGAAATACCTTTGGACATTTGGACAAGTGTCTTCCCTTTGCCTGCTTCTTTCATAGCTGTTCCCTCCGCCAATCAGTTGAGCCTTTTTTCAGCCCTAAGAAGGTGCTAACAGTGAAGCCATCTTCCATGCTTTGCAAGCAAGCGATCTTCTGCCATTTTTTCAGCCCTATCAAGATGCTAATGAGTTTAGCAATCTTCTGTGCTTTGCTAGAGAAGTGATGGTTTCTTTGCCTGCTTTTCTCATTGTTTCTATCTCTGAAGAGAGAGAGAAGTGAATTTATTTATTTATTTGATTGATTGATTGATTGATTGATTTTTAAATGTCGCCCTTCTCCTTAGATTTAGGGCGGCTTACAACATGTTATCAAAAACACTTTTTAACAGAGCCAGCATATTGCCCCCATAATCCGGGTCCTCATTTTACCCACCTCGGAATGGAAGGCTGAATCAACCTTGAGCTGGTGATGAGATTTGAACCGCTGACCTGCAGATCTAGCAGTCAGTTTTAGTAGCCTGCAGTAGTGCACTGTACCACTGCACCACATCGGCTCTTTTTACCCCAACCAGGGGATAAAAAGCAAGCATGTGTTCTCAAAACCAGCAAATTAATATGCTAAAGTTGACCAGACTAAGGACTAGCCAATTGAATACCTGGTAGACGGATTATTTTTTCCTTATCCCCCCCCCTCAAACCCCCCCCCCCACTAAGATAGTCTGATACTCCGATGCCTCTTATACTCTAAAAAATATGGTATTTATTGTAGTTACAGAATGTTGATTAACATTTATTACAGTTATAGATCAACATCATAAAATGATTTGTGCCCAAAGGAATATATATATATATCCTACAAGTACACAGATGTACTGCAGGACATGAAATATAAAAGGAGTAAAAGTTACAACAAAATCACAAAACAGGCTATACAGGTCACGTTCTCTCATGGTACAGGATAGGTGTGTATTTAATTGGGGAGATGAGAAATCTTATTTATTTATTTATTTATTTATTTATTCATTCATTCATTCATTCATTCATTCATTCATTCAAACATGTACAAGCTAACAGGTATAGTACACTGCTCAAAAGAATTAAAGGGAACACTCAAATAACACATCCTAGATCTGAATGAATGAAATATTCTCATTGAACACCTTGTCCTGTACAAAGTTGAATGTGCACAACAGCATGTGAAATTGTTTGTCAATTAGTGTTGCTTCCACTAAGTAGACAAATTTGAATTCAAAGGAGTTTGATTTACTTGGAGTTATATTGTGTTGTTTAAGTGTTCCCTTTATTTTTTTGAGCAGTATATAAACATAAATATGAACATAGTAAATGGGTACGGGAAAAATAGAGACAGTAGGACAGGGACGGTAACTGTTAGCCTCCATGTAGTGAACAGCAAAAAAACAGAATTTAGTTACATTGCAGAAACTTCCACATGCTTCTCCATCAAAGGCCACAGCGTTTTCTTCTCATCTATCAGGCTTTGGGACAGCTGCCTGAAACAGACCTTGATTCCTTGCCCAGCATAATTTTCACAGAGTTCTCTTTAACAAGGTTCATCAAAATAAATGAAATGGGATTACAAGAATTTCAACAACTAAATTATTTCCCATCTGGAACCAATGTATCTTAGGGCAAAGGCATTCCAATTTTCTTTTTAACAGCCTTCCTATGATCTCAAGGGGAGGCAGGTCCCTTCTGTACCAACAGGGAAGCTTGCAGCTGGCTGTTTACATAATGGCAATTCTATCAGTCTGGGAACCAACCCTTACATAACCTCATTTTCCAGAACACTTTAGCAGTGGGGGACTAATAGCTCTGAACTCTAACCCATGTGGAAAGGCGGGCAGAGTAAACCATGGGTGACTCTCAAGGTCACCCAGCTAGCAAGTTTAGTTCTGAACGAAATCTCCCTTCCAGTAATTCTGAAGGCACATTATTGAATCTCACCAAGTAGAATGCTATCTGATGTAGCTAGCATAAAGTGATAGTAACGTTAATTCAATCCCTAATCTTAAAGGGAAGAAGGGACTGGAACTTGAATAATTCTGAAAACTGTTTCAATTCCAAATTGATTTCCCCCTCCAATGAAATTAAATATTCAGTTGACCGACTGTGTCTTCTAAAATGTACTGCTCAAAAAAATTAATCCAAATAAATCAAACTTCTGTGAAATCAAACTGTCCACTTAGGAAGCAACACTGATTGACAATCAATTTCATTTTGTTGTCAACACATTCAGCTTTGTACAGAACAAAGTATTCAATGAGAATTTTCATTCGTTCAGATCAAGGGTGTGTTATTTGAGTGTTCCCTTTGAGCCGTGTATAATTCAATAGCAATAGCACTTGCATTTTTATACCGCTTCACAGTGCTTTGCAGTCATCTCTAAGCGGTTTTCAGAGAGTAACCATATTGCCCCCAACAATCTAATACAAATCTAAGAAAGAAAGAAATAAAATAAATCTGGCTCTTCATTTTACTGACTTCGGAAGTATGAAAAGCTGAGTTAACCTTGAGTCTACTGAGATTTGATCTGCCAAACTGCTGGCAGGCAGTGATCAGCAGAAGTAGTTTGCAGTACTGCACTCTAACTACTGCACCACCAAGGCTTATACTTTTTACTCAATTCTGTATCCAGAAGTCATTTCTGGTTCCAACCACACCAAAGAGTTAGAGATACACACCAAGGAACTCAAAATTTTGAATTTGACGGCGTGTGTCAGTCTTGATTAGTATACATTCTGTTTATTTACTTATATCCTGCCTATTTCCACAAATAACACAAGAGAGTGAAAATATCCAACACATAATATCCTCTTATTTTCCCCACCACAATAACAACACATTTGTAAGGTGAGTTTGGCTGAGAGAGAATTATTGGTTCAAGGTCAACTGTCAGTTTCTATCCTGCTGTCTTAACCACTAGACCAACTGGCTTTGTAGATGTGAATAGTGATGGGTATATAATCGTTTCCTCTGCTGCCAGGAGATAAAGAATTGTATTAGCAACTTTTTGGATAGTTTCAATGACAGGTTTTGCTTTGTTTCACTCCAGGAAGCAGAGGGCTGGAAGATAATTCTCAGGTATTTGAAGGCCTTAGTTTGTTCTTTGAGATTATTGCTTATTTTCCGGGAGTGGCTGTGGATGGCCAGTCTTTTAGTAAAGACAAATATTTTTGTTTTAGTGTAACTCAGTTTTTCTTCTCTATACAGCTACATCTTGAAATCTCTGTTACGTGCAGTAATGGGCTGCTGCCCCAATGGGGGAGGGGACGCAGTGGTGGTAGTAAGTTTATGCACTATTTACTGAATACTTAATAGGTTTTTTTATTGTCCTTCCTTCTCTAGTACCTTAGTATGATCCTTAATTACTTTTAAAATAGGAAATAATTAAATAATGTTTTTACCCATAAACGTTTTAATCGTTTTAATCATTATCTAGAACTGAACTTTTATAGCAATTAAAGAAAATTGAGCTACTTGCCTAATCTGTTATCATACTGAGCTTTGTGGGTTCAGTACAAAACCTTAAAATGTTACTGTGCTCAACAAATAATGTTGTCTATAATTTGTCCTTTTTGTGGCTATTCAAATAATGTGACTTCATCAACTGAAAGAGTCCAAGCACCTATTTGAAAACTTATCTTGGTCAGCAAGCCACTCCCCACCATGTCACGTGACCTTTAAGCCACCCCCGGTCACATGGTTGTCAAGCCACTCCCACTGGTCACATGACCATCAGGTCACGCCCACAAAATAAGCCACACCCACAGTGTGGCAGTATAATTTTTGGCAGCCCATCACTGATTATGGTGAATAGAGTTATGCAATCATGGCTTGAGTTAGGGAACGTATACAAACAATAAATTGAAAGGGAAATTGTTATCATATTGATGTATTCTCATTGTGCTCTTTTTCCTTGTTCATTTTATTGTTTTATTACTTTATTTCTGTTCTGTTTACAATCTTTTCATTTCTTCCTTTTTGTAAGCTGCTTGGAGTAGTCCCACAATGTGATAGATTGCAGATATATTTAACAAATAAATTGCACAATTCTTTTTTCTTCTTTTTTTCATGCTGGCTTGATTTAGAAATATGTCACAGAATGCATTTAACCTATGAGACAGTGTTTTTAATGATCCAAAATAGAAGCCTTCAATCATTTACAGATAATCTTCAAAATTGAGACTGGCAGCTCAATCATTAAATGAAGTGGTCACTAAGTGAAATCACAACTATACTTTATGATCTTATTTAAGCTTTCCTTTGTTTTGTAGAACTGCAAGCAGAGAAGGGCTACCAATTTTTTTACTGCCACTTTGGGCGTGGCTTATGCAGGACGCCCTGCATTTTCTTTCAACGTCTTTCAGTGCAAATTGGGTGCTCTGGGGTGGAGCTCCATTTTCGCTGCCCCCACTGCTCCCCCCCCCCGGTCTGGGGCAGCAGCCCACCCCTGACTGTAAAGGTCATAAATGCAAGATTGGTTGTAAACTGTCATAACTGGGAACAATTGCTAAAAGGGGCAGTCGCTAAATGAAGACAACTTGTAGTGTGGTTAGCTTTGCTAAGAACCCATCTACCTTGGGAACTGACTAAAAGCCACATTTAAATCAAGAAATATAACAATTAGGTTAGATAGTACTGTTCTACCCCAGCTACAGACCTCAAAGAACGCAGCACCCACAAAGTCTGTACAAAACCTCATTTTACTAAGTAGTCATCACAAACAAATACAGTTTAAAGCAGTCTTCTCTGAACACCGGCTGTTAATTCAACTTCATTAACAGCCAGGAGGAGTCCATGAAATAATAATTCAAGGCTGACTAAACAATCTTGTAGATATCAAGATATGGTGGTGGGCAAAATGCCCATAAGCAATTTGCAGGAAAAATGTGGAGAGAGAACAAGAGCCAATCAGAGTCAAGACATGAAGGAATATGAACAAAATTTGTTTTCTGTAAATTGCTGCCTTCATTATCATTCCTTAAATAGGCTAGGGGCGTGGCCCCAATTAGCCCCAAGCCTTACTCCTGAGGAGATCTCCTTCTGAGGAACCATTTCTGCCTTGAGAATAGGCTCCTCCTCTTCTTCCTTGTCACTGATGGGAGCTTCTGGAGGTTCTGAAGGCTCTGGATGAATCTCTGCCTCTGGCACCAAATCATCTCCAGCCTCCTCACTGTCCTACTGGGGTGCCAGCTGCACAGGTCCCTGGTGCATAACCACATCAGCCTTTGCATTGCCGGAGTCAGCTCCCAGCTGCATGGGCTGCTGGAAGGCCACAACAAGCACTAGATCAAGGTCTATAATAGCTCACCCTGTCCTGAACCCAGCTTGGACTTTATTCAGAAACTTGTCCACAATCACGAGATGGCCAGCCGGCTGAGCACACTTGCGAAACTAACTGGAAACCTGCAATAGTTTTTGGTTAATGATCACAAATGAGACTGGCAACTCCATCATTAAGTGGTATGGGAAGCATCATATGACCATGAAGGACTTATGCCTTCATTTCCTTTATCATTAACAACAACAAAAAATTGCAATAATTAAGCGTAACCTCATGTGAGTGTGGCTTGACATTTTATGGCCAGCTTGTCCATCGACTCTGCTTGTTGGGGGCCAGCCATGCAGCATGCAAATGGCAACAATAAGTATGGGATGCTGTGACCGTCGTAAACGCTTGTTGGTACCAGGCGGGGGTTGCGGCTCCTCTTAATCCCAGGGTGCTAAGTACGCAGTTCCACATCGCCAGCGTGCACGCGCATATGACCAAGTGAGATTTTGTTTCTGCGTATGGGCAGGAAGCAAAATCTTGCAAGGGGACATGTGCATGAGAGAGATTGTGGCAAATTGTTTTTGCTTCCACACATGCAAAGAAGCAAAGAATGGCCAAAATCTCATGCGTGCGCACATCCCGTTGGGAGGTTTTGCTTTCTGTGCATGCACAGAAGCAAAATCTTGCTCGGACGTGAACGTGTGCACATCAGAGCTGTGGAGCTGCGCACACAGCTCAATTTTTGCTACTGGTACAATGGTGTCGACTGTACTGTAGCAACCCACTACTGGTTGGTACCCAAGCTCAATCATGTGATTACAGTTGTTAATTATTAATGCGGGAAGCAGCTTTCAAGTTACTTTTTCAACACTGCTGCAACTTAAGTACCTATATTTGCTTGGCCCTTGACCTTTTTGCCATGACTGCTACCTGCTATACTATGGCCAGAACAAGCAATGGAATAAGTTTATGCTGCCAGGGACATGGCATAAACAATGTTGTTTGGCGGGTCCCAGGGAAAGAGCCTTTTCTGTGGTGGCCCCAACCCTCTGGAACCAGCTCCCCCCTGAGATTAGTACTGTCCCCACCCTCCTTGCCTTTCATAAACTCCTTAAAATCCACCCATCAGGCATGGGGGAATTGAGACATCTCTCCCGGGCCTATACAATTCATGTATGGTATATTTGTGTGTATGTCTGCTTTAATAATGGGTTTTTTAAAAATGTTTTTAAATTATTAGATTTGTCTTGAATTGTTTTATTGTTGTTGTGAGCCGCCCCGAGTCTACGGAGAGGGGCAGCATACAAATCTAATAAAATAAATTAAATAAATGGCAGGTCTAATATGTTCTACATTCAAAAGCATTCTTTATATACTGTGTACATGGGCAACCACAGAAATAACCCTTACCTACAGTCACATGCACAGCTTTCTCTCATTGTCCTAAGCATGCGTATAGGATGTATATCTGTACACTCTCATGCAGCCTCTTTTCTTTGTTTCTAACAATGTCTATAATATTAGGGGATTGGAACCGTGAGAAAAATTAACTTTCTGTTCCTGTACACTATCTTCTCTCTTCTTGTGCAAACTTGTGTTTTCCCATTCCAGCCTGCCAATAGGTTGTGATTTACTTTGATAAGATGGTGCAAAGAACAGGTCACTCCTGTATGTGACCCCTCCAAAAAAACCAATATTGCGCATAACACACTGAATAGCTGAGACATGTGCTGCCTGGGTAACTGTGCCATATGTTCACAACTATCCGGAATTGTATATAATTTAGGATTAAAATGCCCTGTTCTTTTTTATGTGAATATGGAGCATATTTTCTTCTCATTCTGGTGGTACATAATAAGTTTTTTTTTCCTTTAAATGCTTTAACTTAACTTACCATCATTGTGAATTGTTTGAGATATTATTGCTGCTGAGTTCTCTTAATGCTGATTTATCTTTTAAAGTTTGTTACAGCAATTATCCATTTCTGACTTGTCAGACATGAATTTTAATGACCTGAGTCCATTATGACCAATTTACTCTGACTCTTAATTATGACCAATTTATTCAGAATGAATTCTGAAAGCAACGTGCTAGGAAAAGCAATATAAAAAAATATATTAAATAATATAAATGCGATTTCATGAATTTATAATAAAGGACTATGCCTGTTCCTATTTGGTTAATTGGTCTTGTTATTAAATCCTAGCAAGAATCTTTATTTAAATGGCAGCACAATTTACTACTAAAGAATTTTGGTACAGCTCAAGCATTTGAATTAGAAGCCTGTGAAGGTGACGCCTAGCTTGTAGGCTACCAACTTATGGCCAATGAAGTCTTTCAGATAGTGAACCTTGATCTATTTTATAGCAGCCTTCTACAAATGTTCTCACAACTGTTAGGTGCATTTACTTATGAAAAATATAACTTTTGATCATCAATTACATTTCTTTGGGATTTTTAATGCAGATTTGATACAACATTGGACATATTGTTGTAATGGTGCAGTGTCTTGTGCTGTTAAGGCCAAACTAAAGTACATGTATTTGCTGAATATTCATATATTAAAAGGTTCTTACAACTCAAAGGAACTATTAAAGAGAGAAGACAAAAGAATATAGGCATTAAATATTTATTATGCCTGTAAATCAATAAAACACTAATAGCTGTTTCTCGGCTGAAATACTTTCCTGAAATACTGTACATATTGAGTATCATCTTACAAAATATCCATATGGATTTATTCTGGTGGGGAAGGATGTCAAATGATGTTTCACCACTATGTCCAGGACTATAGTATGTATCAAGAGTGATATGGGAAGGAAAAAGAGAAAGGCATAGACCCAAAGTGGCTGAGATCATACCAGAAGACCCTTGTTGTAGCTTTTTTAAAACAGGTCTATCTTAGTGTTATTTTAATTTCCAGCAGCCAGAAGGGGACTATGCATATTACGAGTGAAGTTAGTTGGGGGAAAGATCAAAAGCAACATGAGAAAATATTATTTTACTGAAAGAGTAGTAGATCCTTGGAACAAACTTCCAGCAGACGTGGTAGATAAATCCACAGTAACTGAATTTAAACATGCCTAGGATAAACATATATCCACCCTAAGATAGAATACAGAAAATAGTATAAGGGCAGACTAGAGGGACCATGAGGTCTTTTTCTGCCGTCAGACTTCTATGTTTCTATGAGTGGAGTGGAAGCATCTCAATGGCTATATTTAGCTATCAGACATGTCAAGGGAAGTTGGGGATTTACCAGATTAGGTTCTAGAAAGAAAAGTTTGAAAAGTTCAAATTGCTGACAAGACAGAGAAGTTTGCCTTTTGAGGATACTGTAACCTCGCTTGAACCTACACCACAGCGGGGCTGTAAAGAAATAAACAAGCAATTATGAATCTTGAGGGTTGAAATTATAAGCGTTCTGCAAAAAAGAAAGGTCCAGTTGATGATTTTGACAATGACACAGACAAGACCAACCACAGAAGGCCCATGGAGATTCTCAAACATCTAGGTCATGTTTGTCTCAGAGGCGCTTTTTTCAAAAGGCAACTGGACTTTCTTCGCAATAACTTTCTTTCCCTACCACCTCTTTAGCTCCCTAGAGGTACCATCGCTACCACCAGTGATGGCTTTGGGATTTCCCCCCCCCCCGCTTTCCCTATTCAATATTTCTAGATGGAACACACACATTTCAGAACCCTGCCAAATACTCCTGTGTTGGATTTGAGCCCATACCAGTTGTAGTTCAGTCTAGACAAAGATCACCTGAAACTAGCTGCTCCATGCATGGAACAGTTTGCATGTTCCCACTTGGTTTTGCAATTAGATTGTATCTCTTTGTTTCTCTCATACATTTTACATTATGAGCTGTTCACCTTTGAAGATATTAGTAAGAAATAAGATTGCAAAACGATAAGGTTATTTCCACCTACCTGGCAGGCAGCCAGCCAATGTCTTATGGTAACCATGAAGGTATTATTTTCTGTGGAATTAAGGAGGGCTCCTGAAGGATTATGACTCAGAAATAGTACTTGAGTCACTGTATTTTCTTCATAACTGCTATGGAGATTTTTTTTAAAAAAATATTTGGGTGTGGATCTGACCAAGACACTCATTTATAACTTTATCTAAAGCACAGATAACCAGAGTTGATTACTAGTTACTTGTGCCTCGCCCACAGAAAAAACTTCCAAGATATTCTAAGAAAGGAGAGCCTTTTGAATATTTTAGAATGACCTCCAAAAATTATCAGCAGGATAGCTCCTAAATAACATTTCATTGCTAAGTTGCATTATCATTTTTATTTTTTTAGCACCCATTTGTATATATCATTTTGTATATAGTGTGTGAAGGAAGGGACTAGGACCAATAGATGCAAGCAATACTTTGATCCAAGTAATAAGTTTACATCAATATGTTGAATGATGATTCTAGAAATCTAAGTTAAATCCATACTCAGCTACAGAGTTTCCTGGTTTATTATGAGCTGGTCATTTTCACTATTGATGAATTGACAGAGAATTTCCACCATCACAGTTGACAGAGAATTTATTAAGAGGATGTTAGTATACTTTGCTAGGAATAGTAATGCAAATGGACCTGCTGAAAACTCTACGTTGAATCCGGAGACTAGTTGGTTATGACCTATAAAGCCCTTCATGGCACTGGACCAGAATATCTCCAGGACCTCCTTCTGCCGCACGAATCCCAGCGACCAGTTAGGTCCCACAGAGTTGGCCTTCTCCGGGTCCTGTCAACTAAACAATGTCATTTGGCGGGACCCAGGGGAAGAGCCTTCTCTGTGGCGGCCCCGACCCTTTGGAACCAACTCCCCCCAGATATCAGAGTTGCCCCCACCCTCCTTGCCTTTCGTAATCTCCTTAAAACCCACCTCTGTCATCAGGCATGGAGGAATTGAGACTTTCCCTCCCCCTAGGTTTATAAATATAAAATTTATGCATGGTATGTTAGCATGTATGATTGGTTTTTAAATTTAAATTTAAATTGTTTCAACTCCTACCCTCAAAACGTCGCTACAGAGCACTGCACACCAAGACAACTAGACACAAGAACAGTTCTTTCCCGAACGCCATCACTCTACTAAACAAATAATTCCCTCAACACTGTCAGACTTTCTACTAAATCTGCACTTCTATTCTACTAGTTTTTCTCATCATTCCTATCACCCATTTCCTCCCATGTTGACTGTATGACTGTAACTTGTTGCGTATATCCTAATATTTTTATTAATATTGCTTCTTCATTGCTTATTTGACCCCTATGACAATCATTAAGTGTTGTACCACATGATTCTTGACAAATGTATATTTTATTTTATGTACGTTGAGAGCATATGCACCAAGACAAATTCCTTGTGTGTCCAATCACACTTGGCCAATAAAAATTCTATTCTATTCTAAATTAACTTAAACTTAAATATTGGATTTGTTTACATTGTACTATTATTGCTGTGAGCCGCCCCGAGTCTGCAGAGAGGGGCGGCATACAAATCTGATTAATAATAATAATAATAAATAAATAGTTCAGATTCACCCTCTGTTAAGTCAAAGGGTGAGCAGTTGGTTTCTGCTAATCTGGATGTGCGTGGGTCAAATCACTAAGAGAAATAAAAGACCAACATGACAATTGTACTTCTATTAGAATGCTTGTATTTTGGAATATTTGCTTCTCTTTTTTTTGTATTTTAAACATACAAGTTTATACAGTGAAGAAAATTCGATAGCTAGGGTAAAAAATGAGAATATAACTTACCAATTCCCATATAAGGAATTTTCAAATACTGTAATACAACTATACAAATAACATTTATGACTGAGTGTAGGTTTAATGCTTATTTGTCCTAGATAACAATCCAGAAAACATTAAGGTAATATTTCCCATTTTTAAGGCCATAAGAGGTAAAAAAAAAAAGTCAGAACTTGTAAAGTTTCTTATACCATATAAATTAAACTACTTTTCCAGATGGAAAAGCAAACCAGAAATGCATATTTAAAGCTTGGCTTGTTAATGTATTGCTACATTACTTACTACGAGCGGTGCTTTTCTTACTATGAGTGGTGCTTTTCAGTTATGGACAGCACAAATTCCTGATGGAATTCCTAATAGACTAATCTAAGAAACCCTTTCAATATACAAGAGATCACAGATGTCTACTGGGTGTGTTTTTTAAAAAGTCAAGATGGTGACTATGATGGCATGATCAAAGCCCTACGTGTTTCTTATGTACATTGTGATGCACAAACCAAACCAAAACAAAACAAAACACAGCCTTCACTTTCATCACAATGTCTTGGCTGCCATCTTGATTTTGTTTAACAAACCCTTCAGACATCTTTACAAGAGATGAAATTTACTGAATTTATTACAATTTCATGTCAGTGCAATATATGCCTGAAAAATAATTGTGATTACTGTATTTGAATTGAATACTTACCCATTCTTGGAACTGTTTGTATTAGCACTTCACACTTATCCTTTAACTGTCATTTATTTTAGAGTGGTTGGGTTTACTGACTTATACAACAATTTTTTTTAAATATTAGAAATGCAAAATGGTTCAAAAATAGTTGCAAAACAATGTATCATCAAAACATCTGCTTTAGAAAAGTGGTAAGTTGGGAATATCCAGGAAAGTGTAGGTATTGAATATAGGTTATTATTTCAGTAACTTATACGCTACACTCCAATAATGCAGTATTTCTTGCATGTATGTATTTTTCTTTTATAATGATGCATTTATCTGAAAACAAATGAAACTTAACTTAGATCTTTTCTTGATGGTTTTTTTTAAATCCATGAATCCACTGGGATTCGGTGCCCTATAAAGGTAATAAATCGCACCTTAAATATAATTCTGTAAAATGTATGTTTCCAGCCCCCTTGGAATCATTAGCGCCTGATTAAAGAAAATATTCAAGTTAGACTTAATTAATTTATTAATTTTCCTCACTATCGTAGAAACTTCAGTGATTTCAGTTTGCAGCAGTACCAAATCAAGGGGAAATTATATTTCCTCTTAATTTTAGTACAGGTGGTCCTCGAAATATACAACAGTTTGTTTAGTGATCATTCAAAGTTACAACAGAACTGAAAAATGACCATTTTTCAGAGTTATGACCTTCCCAGGATCATGCAATCATAATTCAGATGTTTGGCCATTAGTTCACACTTATGACTGTTGTTGTGTCCCAAGGACTACCTATATTATGGCTGAACTCAGTACCTATTCTCCAAATCTCCAATACAGCTGAAAAGAGACAAAATGACAATAATAGTGTAAAGTATGACTAAGGAAAAAAGATTATGTTTGGGACTTAATGATGCTTGTACCAATAGAAAGGCAAAATGAGTCATCTCGAGAAGGGCGCCATAGAAATCTAATGAATAAATAAAATAAATAAATAAAATAAAAGCAAGTAGATGCCATTTTTTATCCATTTCCCCTTTATGTTACAGTAACCAGTGTAGTTTCAGAAAACCACCCCAATCTTTAAAGGCAATTTTTCAGAGCCTCAATTGGAATAGAATCTTCTGCTTGTGCAATTGGAATACTGTAGAATCTTCTGCTTGTGCAGAATAGGTTAGATCATGATGTCAAACTCACAGCGTCATGTTGCCATCATGTGACATTTCATGACGTTTTCCCCCTTTAGCGGAGCTGGGCTGGGCATGGCCTGCGTATGACGCATCCAGCCCGTGGGCCACCAGTTTGACACCTCTGGTTTAGATTAAAAGACCTCCGAGATCTCTTCCAACTCTGTCATTCTGTACTCTTTTTTTAATTCTAAAAGGGAATTTGTAACTACCATATTCTGAGAGAAGAACTAAATTCAGAAAAGCCTCAGCCACAATTTAGCTTTATTAGAAGGTTAGCAAAGCTTTGGTTTTAATTAAAACACTCCCCACATTTGTTTTTGAGCACAATGGCTTTTAAAGATTGTTCTTTTCAATAAATGTTGTAAAAATGCTTCTCTAAAGTAACTTCATTTATTTTATTTGTCATGCATTCTGTCAGGCAGGGATTTAGGTTGACAAAAGGATACTTCACTTTGGAAAAGCAGTCTCACTTTTGCCTTAGTTCACTTGTGCAAGCAAGGGGGAAAAAACTCCACACATACAGAAAAGACAGGCTCCAATTTATCACACATCTAGAACATTGCATCCTGTACTCTCTAATAAAATAAATAATGAGCATTTTGCAAACTTATCTAAATTCATATTTGCACAGTGAACTACACAATTTATAGTAATTGAACGATGAGTGTTAAAATAAAACTTAGCTCATTCATCCTTTTGAAAATACGTAGTTTGTCCTAGCGGTACATATTTTATTGAGACAATGCTTTAGAATACATCTCATGTATATATTCTTAAGAACTCTCTTTTATATACAATTTTACCGATTACTGTTCCCCTTTAAAGAAAAAAACATCTTTAAAAAACCTCTGAAATATATTAAAGGGTTAAATAAGGTTCAGGAGGAAAGAGTTTTTAATAGGAAAGTGAACACAAGAACAAGGGGGCACAATCTGAGGTTAGTTGGGGGAAAGATCAGAAGCAACGTGAGAAAATATTATTTTACTGAAAGAATAGTAGATGCTTGGAAAAAACTTCCAGCAGACGTGGTTGGTAAATCCACAGTAACTGAATTTAAACATGCCTGGGATAAACATATATTCATCCTAAGATAAAATACATGAAATAGTATAAGGGCAGACTAGATGGACCATGAGGTCTTTTTCTGCCGTCTATCTTCTATGTTTCTATGAACATGGAAAGTTAACTATATATGAGTTTAAGTCCCATGTTAGCCATGAAAGCCAGGTGGGTGATTCTGGGCCAGTCAGTCTCTTAGTCCAACTCATCTCACAGAGTTGTTCTTGAAAATAGGAGAAGGATGGTATGTTGGATATGTTCACCACTTGAGTTATTTGTCAAAATAATGAAAGCAGGATATAAACAAGCAAATACAAACTGATTATCCATATTCAAGCTCTTTTCTTCAGAGAATTAACCATGTTGTCAAAGCACAGTAGAAACATCTGCCAAGTATTTCTAATACTAACTCTGATATCAGCTTTTTAAAACTTTCATTCTCTGGCTTAGTTCTTGGTACGTGTTTTCTGAGTTGTCTCATTTCAGATTTTAGATGAATCCATAATGGAATGGAATGCTCTTCCACTTCCCACACTTATGGAAAAAGGAGTAGTCAGCACTGTGTTTCAGATGAAGGTTAAAGCTGAGATAGTATCTTGTCAAAGGGAAGACCATTCTGATGACCCAAGCTGTACAAGGAAAAAAACATGCTATTTACACGTCCAGAATTTTAAATGTTGCTTTTCAAACAGGAAGTGAATTCTGTGCTCACTCCACACAGAAGTTAATTCTGTGCTTCCAGGTCCACTGTGGTTAATATTACTATTTCTTTTGCCCTTTAACTTGGAAATGTTCATATTCCACTTCATCTCTCTATGCATGTGTGAATATAAAAGACGTGTTTTCCTAGGTTACAACCAATATATTATTTTTCCATTTTATAATCATAAAAAATGATGAGTTTCTATGTCATGATTAAACAAAGTTGGCCCTCCTGTAACTCAAGATTCCAAAAACTAAGTTTCTTAAATTGGGGATTTTTAAATTAACTTAATTATTAGATTTTTTTACATTGTATTATTATTGTTGTTAGCCGCCCCGAGTCTACGGAGAGGGGTGGCATACAAATCTGATAAATAAATAAATAAATAAATAAATAAATAAATAAATAAATAAACAAACAAATAAACAAATAAATAAATAAAAATAGGAAAGAAAAGAGGGAAGGCAATTATATGGTATTAGAAATGGACTAATTCAGCAATCAAGAAATTCAGCAATCAAGAACTTCCTTACTCTGATAGTATGGCAAGGCTGTGATCCTTCTTGCACTCAGCTTTGATATTAGTATCTCCTGGCAGAATCTTTTTCCCTGCTCTTTCCATATAATATTGCTTTCATCCCCATGAATCAAAAGGTAAAACCTATGCTAATTCTGCTTGCTCAAGTATGGGTGCTGAGCAATAGCCCAACATTTACTTCTCTATTTGATTTCTGTGCCGCCTACTTTGTATATAAGATCATTTCTCATCTTGATCAAGACTTCACGACATCTGAATAACTTTTGCCATCTGAAAATATTACTTGCTTTAGATTTTTCCATTTTATGATAAATTGATTGATCGAATATATATATACTACCACAGTCAATTTCCAATATTGGCTTCTTTCATTCTGGTACTCTTGATCACTTTTCTTTTAAAAAATAGTAATTATGGTAGTAGAAATTGTGTCTCTACTAATAATAGTTATAGTTAAATCTATGCATTGTACGCAATGAACACATTAGAGACACTGACTGCCAAGATGGGTCCATGAGAATAGATCACTGAATCACTGACTTAACAAGATTTACTTGGTTTTCTTATGAGTAAATTCGGTGTGTGCAGCCCTGTTGACTTTGAGCACTCAAGAAGTGCCAATGTGTTTAAAAAGACCACCTCTTACAACTGTAACTCAATGTCGGATGGACAGTTGGCAGAACAAAGCATTGCATGGCCAGTTCTTGGAGAAGATTGAAGGCAAAGTGGATAAAGAAAAGACCTGGCATTGCTTACAAGTGGAACACTCAAAAAGAGACGGAAGGACTAATTCTGGCTGCACAAGAACAGGTCATTAGAACAAATGTCATCAAAGCCAAGATTGAAAAATCAACAGATGATCCAAAGTGCAGACTCTGTAAAGAAACAGATGAAACTATCGATCACATACTCAGCTGCTGCAAAAAAGATCGCACAGACTGAGTATAACCATAGGCACGATGCTGTGGCACAGATGATCCACTGGAACTTGTGCCAGAACTACCATCTACCAGTGACAAAGAACTGGTGGGATCATAAGCCCGAAAAAGTGGTTGAAAATGAGCAAGCAAAACTACTGTGGGACTTCCAACTTCAGACTGACCGAATTTTGTAACATAATATACCAGGCATCATGATTCTGGAGAAAAAGAAAGTATGTATCATCGACATCCCAATCCCAGGAGACAGCAGAATTAAGGAGAAGCAATTTACAAAATACAAAGATCTGATTATCAAGTTGCAGCGACTCTGGCATAAACCAGTTAAAGTGGTCCCAGTGGTCCTTGGCACTCTGGGCGCAGTGCCAAAAGATCTCAGCGGACATTTGCAGAATCGACAAAATCTCCATCTGTCAACTGCAAAAGGCCATTTTACTTGGGTTGGCACACATAATTTGCCACTACATCATAGTCCTAGGTGCTTGGGAAGCACCTAGCACCTAGAAATACGAAATCCAGCATAATGATCTCATTTGCTGTGTTGTATTATTGTTGTTGTTGATGATGATATTATCATCATCATCATCATCATCATTATCATCATCATCATTATTAAACAAAGTTATTTCCTTTAAATCAATATCAATTAACCATCCACTTCTAACCATCCACTTAGAAAGAGTAAGGAGAACTCAACATTTACTCCGTAGAGCTTCTTAAGAACATCTTTTAATTATACTTTGCTTGTAACAGTCCTTAATGGTAGAGGAATGGAGCATGATCTTGGCTCCCTAAGCACGCAGGATGTGGTTCAAAACCCAACCTCTCCTCTCTCTTGGGCTGGCAGCTTGTGGTTTTCCAGTAGCTGATGTCTTTTCTTTTGCAGCCTGCTGGCATCGTATATTGGTGACCTTTAATGCTGAATTCCCCCTGCACATGTCAGCTGCTGCTATCATTCAGGGGCACCGTTGCTCAAAATCCCAAGGTCAGTTCTCCAAAGTGCAATCACTTTGTTTAAGGTAGTCTGAGCTTAATTTATTATATTTATCTGTGGATGTCATTCCTCAAGTTTTATGGTACACAAAAAGGCGCCATCACTGTAAGGGATTTCTCTCTCACTCATTCTCTTTTAATGTTGCAGCCAACCTGGAGTGGAGAGACTCCAGGGCATTTGCAGAACAGCCTGACATATTTCAGTTCTTTGAAATTATCAGGTTTTTACAGAGTGAGGGCAGAAGCATGAAGAAAACCAGGACTGGGCTTACTACACAATTTTGTGATAGTAAGGCAAGGGACAGGAGACGAAGGATTGGGTTCAGATTTGGCCATTTAGTTTGTCTGCAGATTTTGGAAAAACCACTTGCTCTTTCAATACTTGCCTATCCCACCGGTGGCGATGAAAAGGAGAGATGGATTGGAGAAAACTATGGATACTACATATAAACCTGGGAGAAAGATGAAAAATATAAGCAAATTTTAAAAAAATAAATTGGAAGGTTTGAAGAGGAAACAATTGTGTAGGTGAAGCTACTCTGTATTGAAATAAAATTGGAGGTATTGCTTTTAAAAAAACAAGCAGATAAAAATTAGGCTCTTTTTTTGCAATTTTAAAGACTGCATTACTTAATAAGGACAATTTCTTGAATATGCGTTTTAATTAAAGTGTATTATGCTTTTCTTTTGGTTGCTTAAGTGTTTGTTATTCTACACACACATACACACACATTTGTATAGATTATTCAGCCCTCTGATCTACCTTATTGATTAGCTAAAATAGATTGAGCCTTAAGGACAGAACACAAAACTCATAAAAAAGAAAATTATATTGCTTACCCTTTGGTAAAAATAGAACTTGGGATTCTTCAACTGGGGAAGAATCCACTTCTTTCCCTGTAGCTCCTACGCACTTCGATCTGCTGCAGGAGTCCCTGATTCTCCCCCAATGATTGGATAGTGCTAGAAACTAAGGGAATTTACTCTGCTATTTAGTTATTTTATTTAGTATTTTTATATACATATTTATTATGGGACTACACTTGAAAAGTGTTCGGAGACCGCAGCTAATCCAGAATGCAACTGCGCGAGCTGTTGTGGGTGTATCTAGGTACATCCACATAACACCAACACTCTGCATGCTGCACTGGTTGCCAACTGGTCACCAGTCACAATTCAAAGTGTTGGTTATCACCTATAAAGTCCTACATGGCTCAGGACCAGACTATTTAGGAGACCGCCTCTTGCCACATACCTTGCAGAGATCAATTAGATCCCACAGGGCTGGCCTTCTCTGGGTCCTGTTGACTAAGCAATGTCAGTTGGCACACCCGCCGGGGAGGGCCTTGTCTGTGGTGGCCTCCGCTCTTTGGAACCAACTACCCCCGAGGTCCATACTGCCCCTACCCTACTGGCCTTCCGAAAAGCCTTGAAGATTTGGTTCTGCTGACAGGCCTAGGGGCCACGAGAACTAGCAGTTTATCTCTGGCCAAAACATATTTTGATTTGTATGTGTAATGGTATGATTGTATTGACAGGATTAGATGTTTTATTTTTATTAATTAATGGGTTTTTATTGTTTATAGAGGGGTTAATACAGTAAAAAGTCACATTCAAATGTTAATAACAATAATATAACCTCTTAATATAAGAGGTTATATTATTGTTATTAACATTTGAATGTGACTTTTTACTGTATTATTTTATTGTTGTGAGGATTGGGCGGCATATAAGTCTAAACAAACAAACAAACAAACAAATAAATATTTTAAATAAATAACTCAGGGTTACAAATATACCTAATATTCCTTCCTCCTCCCATTTCCCTCATAACAACAACTCTGTGAGGTGAGTTGGGCTGAGAGAGAGCGATTGGCCCAAAGTTACCCAATCAATTTTCATGCCTCGGGTAAGACTAAAAATTCAGCCTCCCAGCTTCTAGCCTAGCTTTTCTGTGAACTACTCTATCTGGATTTTACTTTACTGTATAACTGTTGCACTAACAAAATATCAGAAGCTCCCAGTTCTCCTTTTCTTTTTTTCCCCTTCCCTTTAAGTACTTCAGACTTGGTAAGTTATTCCCTAATGCAAATTTCAAATTGATATCAGCACAGCTCCTTTTATTATCCCTCAGCCTGTAAATCACAGGTGTCCAATACAGGGGGTCACGTTGGGGTCAGGTTACATTTATGTTTTCCCGATTTGCAGAACTGGAGTGGGGTGGCCTGTGAATGACGCATCTGGCCCATGGGCTGCCAATTTGACACTCCTGAATGACAAGGATATTGTCATTATTATTTACCTAGCTAAGCAAGAGAAAAACCCAATCCAGCTTTTGTGAAAGTAAAATCCCTACTTGAAACTGCTGAATATAATAGTCTGTTTAAATGGTATAGCCTTAAATACATTCAAAAGTCACAAAACATGTTTTTTTCATCTATTGAGCTCTATGAATTGCATGGATGTAAAGTAAGAACAGGTCTGAACTTCTAGGATTATGATAACCTGAAATTTTAAAAACCATAAACAATAATTTAAAGGCTTACTTTACAAGCATTGCATTTACACCGATTTAGAACAGAAATGTTTTGCAGCATTATCATTAAAGCTCATATAAAATCTCAGTCAGGATAAAACTTACTCACAGACTATCCTCAATGTAGTAAAAGGTCAAGAAAAGCTTATTCAACTTTTTCAGCCCTTCACAGCTGTTTATGTTGGATTAAACAGCAGCTTAACGCAGACTGGTATCAAAAAATTGCACAGGGAAGAAAATATTAAATTCCATTCCTCGTGGATATCATTCTAGATCAAGCCTTTGGTAGCTTTTTTTAAAAGAATAAACAGAAAAGTGCTAAATAATATTTTTTTTTAAATCAGAGGGCTCATTTATATTCTTGCCTCATCTTTTTTCCTCATATATAGCTCAAAATAGCAAATATACCAATACTCCTTCCACTTTCTATTTTCTCCACATTAACAAGCCTATGAGATGACTTTTTTTCTCCCCTAGGATTTTTTCTGCAAGTGCAGGATCAGCTTTCTTCAGATTAATCCAGCATTTATCCACTGGTTGTAATAAAAATTGACTGACCAGCTTATGGATGGAGCCTGAGTTACACCAAGAGAGAAAATGATTGGCCTAAAGCAGGAATGAAATGGTCCCGGTTCGCTCGTGCCTGTCAGTCGTCAGAAAGCTGGTCGCGAAGGGAGCACGAGGCTCCGCCCACCTGCCTGGACACCGCCATTTGGGTTCTTTTCCCTCTGCACATGCACAGAATGCTTTGCGCATGCACAGAGGCCAAAGGAATGCAAATGGCAGTATCCGGGCACGTGGGCAGAGCCTCACACTCCATTCATGACTGGCTCCCTGACAACTGCCACACACGAGCGAACAGGGAGCATTTCACCACTGGCCTAAAGTCACCCAGCCAGTTTTTCATGCCTAAGATGGAACTAGAACTCAAAGTCTTCTGATTTTAGCTCAACACCTTAGCACTACAACCTGTCTCAGGTTTAATGTGTGGTTTCGACCATCTCAACAGAATTGACTTCATACTGTGAAACCAAAATACTTAAAACACTTTTGACCATATAATACCTATTAGCTTACCCAAGCCACAAAGGTACAAAGATCCCTTATCCTCCCTTTTGAGTTGAGTTTCCCTAACAATGGCAAGTGATTCCATTTTCTTCTGCTCATCTGCAAACACCCTTTGAAGTAATAAACTCTCCTTTAATATATGTCAACTTTATGCTGTGTGTATTTTGAGTACAAGTGATTAAAAACAAATTGGTGAAATAACAGCGATGGCAGTCAGAAGTCTGGCAGCACATTTTCCAACCAACAATTTTTTTTGAAAAGACACCAACTTTTGTGAACTTCAGACCACTTCACCAATACCAAGAGTGACTGATATTAGATTTAATTGATGGGGTGGTGTGTATGTGTGGAGACAGGTTAGCTATGCAGATATGGTTATCTGAAAGATGGATTATAAGTAGCTTATCAATTAACAACTGCAAAGTGGTAAAATCCCATTGTGTTTGTTAAGATCTTTTGAGATAGCCTAAAGTCTTTCGATGTATAATTTAGCAATGGTCTTAATGATAGAGTTAACATCCCTTGTTTTCAAAATGGTGACTTTGAGATATACAGTATTATGGTGTCCTGGCAGCTTGAATGCTCTGATAAACTTTTGTCCTTATTTTGAGTCTTGTTCCTTCTATGTCTGTGATCATAGGTGCTAATCTGTCACTTAGGAAATGTATGGGTATAATTCCCTCATATAGAAGATTCAGATATAGTATATCTTCCAGGACTGTGAGGGTGAACTTATGGCATGTGTGCCACAGGTGGCATGCGGAATCATAACTGCCAACACGCAAGCCGTTGCCCTAGCTCAGCTCCAGAGTAAATCTGTGATTTTTGGCTTGCACAGAGGCATTTTTGGCCTCTGGCAGGCCTCCGGAGAGGTGGGGGAGGCTGTTTTCGGCCTCCTCAGTCTCCAAAAAAACCTCTGCAGTCTGGGGAGGGTGAAAAATGGGCCTACTGGGCGCATTGGAAGTTGGGAAACAGGGGAGTAGGGGGTTACACATGGGCAGATCGTGTGTGGAGGATCACACATGTATATGGGGGTTTGGGAAGGAGTGAGGCATTAAATTATGGGTGTGAGCATGCACATAAGCACAGGCGTACACTTTTGGCCCCTGTGGAAAAAAGATTCGCCAACACTGTCCTAGGATAACTTCCAAGTCCATCCAGTATTCAGTTATAATATCGGGATGCATTTGGAGGGGTATACACATTTACCAGTATTAAGTCGAACTTTTCCTATTCAAATTTTACAGCTAGGAAATACAAATTACATGTAGTTGATCTATCACCAGCATACCTGTGGAACTGTCTTCTGCCACACGAATCCCAGCGGCCGATGAGGTCCCACAGAGTTGGCCTTCTCCAGGTCCCGTCAACTAAACAATGTCTTCTGGCGGGCCCCAGGGGAAGAGCCTTCTCTGTGGCGGCCCCGTCCTTCTGGAATCAACTCCCCCCAGAGATCAGAATTGCCCCCATCCTCCTTGTCTTTCGCAAACTACTTAAGACCCACCTATATCGCCAGGCATGGGGGAATTGAGACATCTCCCCCAGGCTTTTTATAGTTTTATGTATAGAATGCGTGTTGCATGGTTTTTAAATGATGGGTTTTTAGATGCTTTTTTAGCTTTGTTTACATTGTCACACTGTTTTATTATTGCTGTGAGCCGCCCCGAGTCTTCGGAGAGAGGCAGCATACAAATCTAATAAAGAAATCTAATAAATCTAATAAAGAAGAAATACTGTACTTATCTTCATTATATAGTTTCTCCCCCTGCCATTGAAACTCTTGCATTATAAGAATGCATAGCTCAACCAAAGGGTGTTCCATTATTTTTTGGGTTGGGGAGGCCCATCCTTGAAAGTCTAGCAGGGAAAAAACATCAAATCTCTATAGTCTTGTTCTGTGCAATGTCATTAGCGCTTTCCTTCCATTTCCTTCCATTTCTCTCACATCTATTAATGCCAGAATACTAAGTCTTGAAGAAGCTCTCCTTGGAAAAGAAGCTCTCCTCTGGTTATTCCTTGTCCCAATGAGACCAAATGAGTTCCCAAACTTTCCTCTCTTTCAATGTTACTGGATCCCCTGGATGACCTTTACTGCACTGTGAAAATAGGAGTAACTCTGAAATAAATAATAGGTGACAGTGGCTGGAAGCTGCCATTTTAATTTCCTCAAAGCCAAAATAGTATCATTTCATCAGGGAGGCTGGAGAAGGATCAAAAATTCTGTGAGCTACTGTGTTATGCTCTGTAGCCTCTAGGTATCCATGGAATCTTTTTCAAACACTTTCTCTAATAGCCCAATGTCCATGCAGCTATCAGCACAGAAACTGGGATCCTGCAAACCCATTTATTCAAGGGAGGCAAGGTTGGTACAGGGAGGCAGAAGGCATAGAACTTCTAACAAAAGGAGTGAAAGAAACAGGAAAAAATTAAAAGCACAGCAAATGGAAGAGAACTACACTGCTCAATAAATTAAAGGGAACACACAATATAACTCCAAGTAAATCAAACTTCTGTGAAATTAAACTGTCCACTTAAGAAGCAACACTGATTGGCAATCAATTTCACATGCTGTTGCGCACATTCAACTTTGTACAGAACAAAGTATTCCATGAGAATATTTCATTCATTCAGATCTGGGATGTGTTGAGTGTTCCCTTTTTTTCTTTTCTTTTTTGAGCAGTATATGAGAGGAGACTATGTCTAACTATAGTGTAATAGGATAAAATAGACAGCATTGGTTGACGGGACCATGTGAGAAGGCCTTCACCGTGGCAGCTTTGGTTTTCTGGAACCAACTGCCCCCGGAGATCCACACTGCCCCCCCCCCCCCCACTTTTGGCCTTCTGGAAGGCCGTGCCTGGGCATGCCTGGGGCTGGTGAGCCATACCATCTAGCCCCGGCTAAGAGGATATGAATGATTGATTTTTATGGGTTTTAAATTGTTATATTGTTTTAAATTGTTGCCTATAAAGTGGATGGATGGACAGACGGACAGACAGACAGACAGGGCTTTTTTGTCGACATTCCCCAGATGATTATAGCGTATCTAAGTGAAGCGTGCAACCAATAAGGCATTTGCCTTTAAAGAGTTTCCCAACACTTATCTGCAGAGAATGTGGAAGATATTTCTCTGGGCACGCTTAAAAACAGTCCCGCAAATCGGAATTTGGGCATAGGAATAAAAGGCTGAGTCGGGTTCTCCAGTCTCTGGGCCAACTCAAAACTTTAAGGTCCGAGGTCTCCCCTTCGAGAGAGCCAAGCGCCAAAACTAAGCAAAGTTTTACCCAAAGTCCTCGAAGCCTAAATGGGACCGACGTGCTTAGAGTCGTCCTGGGCTAGGGTGTTGCGTGTTTGTGTGTGTGTGTGTGTGGTGTGTGCAAGCGCGCGGGAGCGTTTTTCATCCGCGAGACGGTACCAAGAAAACGAGCGGCAGCTCTCCGCCTCCACCCGTCTTTTCCCGCCCTCCTTCAAGCAAAGAGCTCGCAACGTTTGTATTGGCGGCCGTCCTAGAAGGGCATGGCTTTTGCAACCATGAGGAGGAGGAGGTGGAAGGCGGCAGCCCAGCCGCACCGACTAAAGCGCTTTTAAAGAGCTCAGAGTCCCAGCTCCTGCGGCGGGTGCTTCACATCTCCGAGTGGGAAGCGCGCCCCGCTTCGCCGTTTGCTCTTCTACCTCGCCGGGCAGAAATCACGTGGAGACTTGGCTCCTTTCCCAGTAGCGGCGTGGCTATTTTAAAGTCAATCCCCACCCCACCCCTCACTCACTCACTCTCTCTCTACGCCAGGGAGTTCCTTCTAGCTCGGGACCCGTCTCCAGTTTCCAACCTCCGGCTCTCAGACAATAAAAGGTTATATCCTCTTGTTAGGCGCCTTGTGCGCGCGCACGTGTCCGGGCGGAATCTCGCCTCCTGAGGCGGAACGCTCCGTTCGCCGGCCCCCTTTTCCCTCCAATTCCCTACCTCAGGCTTGCCTCGGGGGTAATGGATTCCCGGGCGTGAACTATTAAAACTGCTTCTGGCCACTTAATGCTTGCTGCCTTGTCTGCCATGCATTTTTTTGTTGTTTTTGGGTGAGCTAGCTTGAATGAAACGCACCCGGCGGGAGAGAAGGGAGCCAAACTGAGGAGGAAGGGAGGAAAAAAGAAAAGGAAAAAAAAACCGACAACCCAGGACGCGCCTCTTTCTCGACTCCCCAAGTTTTGTTTTGTTTTGTTTTTCAATTCAGCCGCCTCGAGATGGACGAGGATGGGATTCACCTCCACAGAATGGCCCGCGCGTCATGTAAGTGTTCATTCGTTTTCCCCTTTGGGGAAAGAAATGCAGAGCTTGGGCTTCGGGCAGGAGCGGCTGCAGCAGCAGCAGCAGCGGGGATCTTAAAGTCTGGTTTTTTGTTTTAGCTTTAAGTTATTCTTCCCGGGAATGCAAGGGGTCAGAAACCTTCCCACCGAAAACATCTGGACCTTCCTCAGAAATGGAATTAGGATAGCAATAGCATTTAGCATTTGGACTTATATACCGCTTCACAGTGCTTTGCAGCCCTCTCTAAGGGGTTTTTACAGAGTCAGCATATTGACATCCGCCCCCTCCCCCAAAAAATTGGGGTCCTCATTTTACCGACCTTGGAAGGCTGAGTCAACCTTGGCATTGCATTTTGTAGTCGTGCCGGTTTTGCTGAGAAAAACGCGGCGGCATTCTTTTTTAAAAAAATGAAATTAAGGTTTTTAATATCGGACGAGCATTTAGATGCTCAACTTATTTCCTCAAGGACGATTCTCTGGGGAATTGTTACTGTTGCGCCTGTGACCCACCCAAAGGATGTTTTCAGCTGTAATTCTGTTCATTTCGCGTATAGATTTTCTCCGTGGATTGATTTTGAAACGTCACCGTGCAAATAACAGCTGTCGGATATGAACGGGGTTTAACTATGTTTTCTGATGATTATTTAGCGTGGTTGCATAGGTGCTTACTAATGATGGCATACCGGTGGTCAGGATTGGTGGTGCTCAATGTTCAGGGAACTGTACTCCAACTTCCTTTATAACTGTATAAAATGAACGTGCAACTTAGCTACTGTACTGATAATAGAGACTGAGTTGGGTGCAGTGTGGAGAGAAAAACTACATAGGTAAAAATCGGTGATGGCTATTAAACAAATAAAAAGTAATGGGATGGTCATGAATTTCATTCATAATAGGATAACAAAATACTTCAGGTGAAGCCAAGACGAGGGGCTATTGGAAAAAAATATCGAATTTTTAAAAGTAGAAGAAAATTGAATCTTAGAAGTGGTTCCCCATTCCCCATACTTGATTGATAAAGATGACACATTCACATTTTAATATCCATTTGATACCTCTCTTTTTCAGAGCTGCGCAACAGGTGATGATCACTGTGCAGTTCTGGTTTCTTTCCAAGATTTTTGCAAAATTCAGTGGTTAAAGTTGCAGAAATATGCAGAAATACAACTGGCCAGCTGAACTGTATACAAATGAAATGTAAATTTAGAATGGCACCGTTTATAAATTCCTTGCTTTGTAATCAAGAGGCCAAATCTGGCGGTTGGAATCTAAGAATAGAATGGGGAACCCTTTTCTTCACTTCCTTCTTTAAAATGAAGTGCCACCAGTATCCTGAAGCTGTTTATTAAAGCAGCCAAATATTAAATTGGAGTTGAGCCCATATCTAAAAGTATCTCTGTATGCTCATCAAATCTCTCAGGCCAGAGGAGGGGAAAGTGCAGACAAGGGGCACTTAAGAAAATTAGCCTGATATGAATCAGCTGTGGTTTGATCACTGGTACTTTTTGAGATAGTAGGTATAACTCTGATTATTGGTGTGAAAAAGCCCCTTATCAAAATGTAGCATAAGGGATGGAGGTCAGCTACAACGTAGGGCATTGATTATTAATGTTTGGGCCAGTGGGTACAAGTTACTATAAAACAGATTATTATTCATAGAGTCTACAGGCAACAAATATTAGATCCTTGCTCTTATACTATACTATGAATATCTTACTATGTTCCAATCTTTATTATCAATACTTACTGACTCCCCCATCTATATGACTTATGGTGCTATACTTGCAGAGGGAGCAGGGGAAAGGTTTTTGTGATGCCTTTTCTTATATATACTATTTTGAAAAGGCTACAGAGAATATACGATTAGCTAAAAGTGGGAGGTGGAATGGATTTCATAGAAAGGCCCATTCTATTTATTTTTTTTTGCCTCAAATTGACAATTGGACCCAATCTATAAAAATGAAGAAATCTTGAAATGAGCCCATTTTTTAATCATTTTTATCTGTGTAGGACATAGACAGAGTTAATTTCATATTTTTAATATTCCTTTTGATAATGATCACTTATTGCCTGATATCAGAAAACAGAGAAATAATGACCTTCCAAAATATTTTGGACTATAGGAAATACAGTAATTTTGGACTATAGGAAATACAGTAATACAGCTCAGGGGTGTCAAACTTGATTTCATTGAGGGCTGCATCAGAATTGTGTTTGATATTGGGGGACCAGAGAGGGCATGGCCAGGGTGGGCATGGCCAGCTCGATGTCATTCGTGTCGGGGGGGGGGGGCTGTGGTGGCCTGAGCACTTTGCCACAGAAAAAGAACTCTTGAGCTCCATTTGTGGCTGCAACAGCTGACTGCCAGTGAAAATGGAGTTTAGGAGGGCCGTGGACAGTCCCCCGAGCTCCATTTTTGCTGGTAGAGGCAGCTGTTTCCTATGGGCTACATCTAAGCACTCAGAGGGCCAGATCTGGCCCCCAGACCTTGACTTTGACACCCCTGTGCTACCTGGTAAAGACTAGCAGGCGAGACTCTAACAACAACTGGAAGATTACAGATGCCCTATTTATTTATTTGTTTGTTTGTTTGTTTGTTTGTTTGTTTGTTTGTTTGTTATTAGACTTGTTTGCCACTCATTTGTTTCTAGTAGTCAGTATTGGCAAAGTTCTGTTTTGTAGTGTACACTGTGGTGTACACTGTGTTCTGAAATATAACATATGGCACAGATTTCTGAATCCGGTACCCTTGAACTCCCATAAATGCCAGCCATCAGTCATTGGTGTCCTTTTGTAGAACACCAGGTTTGGGAAGGCTCATTTAGTACGTGCTGAGCTATAGCTTTGGTCCTGCCATAGTGACATGAAAAACATTGCATTTAGTGGGATTTTTGTAAACCACTTGGATATATTAAAGAGTCAGAAAACTGCTCTGGAGTATAGTTATTCTGACCCTCTGAGTCACAGGAATTCTCTTTCATGAGTTTGTGGTTTCACTGAAAGGAGAAATGAGATGACTACTTTCCTGCTCTGTCATAATCCTTCAGAGTCATAAGCATGTTACCCTGTGAGACAAACATTGTTATTTCTAGCCCTAGTTTATGTTGATCCTCCTGTTTCCTAGAGAAGCTTGAGAATATGTGTGACATACTGGTTGGGGGCAGGCCAGGGAAGCATTAACAAATGTTATCGTGTTTCTAACGTACTGTATCTGCCCCATCATCAGTATTTGTGATGTCTATTTTTTGAATGATAATTCAAAGCAAGTTAAAGGCCTAATTGTGTTTGATGGGCAGTGTTGAATTGTGTTGAATTTCATTCTTCTCAAAACTTATCAAAATTCACAATTCATTTTTTCTACTGTTGAAAAAGAGAAGCATATTTTATGCTTTTTTAAATTTGCAAGCATATTTTATGGTAAACTACCATTTTGGTATCAAAATACGGTGGTACCTTTACTTATGAACTTAATTCGTTCTGTGACCAGGTTCTTAGAAAAGTTTGTAAGAAGAATCAATTTTGCCCATAGGAATCAATGTAAAAGCAATGTAATGTGTGCGATTGGGGAAACCACAGGGAGAGTGGAGGCCCTGTTTCCTCCCAGGAGATTCCTAGAGAGGCCCCACGGAAGCTTCTCCCCGCCTTTTCCAGCCCTGTTTCCTCCCATGAGATTCCTAGAGAGGCCCCATGGAGGCTTCTCCCCACCTTTTCTGGCCCTGTTTCCTCTCAGGAGATTCCTAGAGAGGCCCCACGGAAGCTTCTCCCCGCCTTTTCCAGCCCTGTTTCCTCCCATGAGATTCCTAGAGAGGCCCCATGGAGGCTTTTCCCCACCTTTTCTGGTTACAGTTTCAGAGGCTTGGTTTTGTAAGTGGAAAATGGTTTTTGAGAGGAGCCAAAAAAATATTGAACACCCGGTTCTTATCTAGAAAAGTTCATAAGTAGAGGTGTTCTTAGGTAGAGGTACCACTGTATGTACGGTTACTGCAGTAGACATTGAAACAATGCACTGTAACAGCAGCTCTATAATGTTAGCAGACATTAAATTACCCTGAAAATTCAGCAGTACAGTACAGCATTGTAGTCAGGAGAATTTGGTGTTTTGGACATATGTCCTGAAATCCAAACAAATTAAACAAATTGATACATAACTAGTAAATTAGATTGAAAATAGAAGTAAAGCTTATAATTTCCCTCTTGTGGCTATAGGGAGAACCCTGCAAGGACAGAAAGATTGTTTTTTTTAAAAAAAAAACACGAGTTTCAATCTATCCCCTTACTGCTAGATAATTTGGAACCACCATTCATCATTTCCTTTGAAAATGCTCATTGGGATTCATGTGCATTGACATCTAAAATATTAGGAGGGCACAGTGTTGCCATCATTATTTTAAGGCTGTGTGCAAAAAGTCCCAATAATTAATATTCCCATTAATTAGGCAGCTGCTGGAAAAACTCTGAATTTTTCATAACCATTATCAAAAGAGTTCCATAAGGGCTTCCTGGTAAGGACCTTTGGCAGGTAAGTTATCCTTGTGAACAGAACTGGGTCAGAACCACACTGAAATAGGCAGCTAGGAGACAAATTCTTCCAGAGAAAGAAGAGATCAAGACTCTTGTACTGTGAATAGCTGCTTCTTGTGAGGAGACGACAGGAATTAAGTTTCTTATGCAAGCACAGGAGGAGTTTTTTTTGTTGAAATATTTTTTATTGTTTTATAGCATACATTTCCTTTTTATGTAGAGCAGTATGCTCTCTACGTGCCCAAGCTGTTAACATGTGAACATACAAACATTATCATCATCATTATAGTCAAATTATCAAATATGCAGTTAAAATATAAACAAATATACAATAACATCCATCATATTATAACGTACATAGAGTCTTCGTAGAACGGCAGCATATAATGAATGGATGAATGAATGTTTTTTTCCATTATGGTATCAATTATATAACCATCAAGTATGAATAGAATAGAATAGAATAGAATTTTTATTGGCCAAGTGTGATTGGACACACAAGGAATTTGTCTTGGTGCATATGCTCTCAGCATACATAAAATAAAATATACATTTGTCAAGAATCATGTGGTACAACACTTAATGATTGTCATAGGGGTCAAATAAGCAATGAAGAAGCAATATTAATAAAAATCTTAGGATATAAGCAACAAGTTACAGTCATACCGTCAACATGGGATGAAATGGGTGAAAGGAATGCTGAGAAAAACTAGTAGAATAGAAGTGCAGATTTAGTAGAAAGTCTGACAGTGTTGAGGGAATTATTTGTTTAGTAGAGTGATGGCGTTCAGGGGAAAAACTGTTCTTGTGTCTAGTTGTCTTGGTGTGCAGTGCTCTGTAGCAACGTTTTGAGGGTAGGAGTTGAAACAATTTGTGTCCAGGATGTGAGGGGTGGGTAAATATTTTCCCCGCCCTCTTTTTGACTTGTGCAGTATACAGGTCCTCAATGGAAGGCAGGTTGGCAGCAATTGTTTTTTCTGCAGAATGAAAGTAAGTAAGTCAGTCAGTCAGTAAATAAATAAATAAATAAATAAACTTCCTTTCTCATATACACCACATTTCACCCAAGTTTACAACAACAGCCCATATCTTTACGTCTTCTTTCTCCTTCCCTCCCTTCCCTTCTCATGAGTTGAGTGGTTTGAGAGACAAGGAAATATCAATGTACTAGGACTGCTGTGCAACATTTATGGATGTATGATTGGCAAAAAAAACCACCCTCTCTTAAACACCACAATATAGAAAGATATTCCAAATATGAATAAAAACATTTTATGGAATTAAAAATAGAAAAGAATGCTATCTTAAAATTTTAAATTTAGAAACAAAAAGTTTAAGACCATTGTGATGCCAAGGAATTACTATACCCTTTAATTTTAGTAAACAAAAGATTTCTTTTATAGATATGGAACCGCCTTTGAAAACTAATTAAATTAGACAAACTTAACAGACCTTCATGGGAATGCTGATTGTTTATTATGGAAAAAAGATAATTGGTGCATTTTACATAACAAGAAGTTAAGGATAATATGAGTCAAACTATGGGACTGTAACTATAGAGACTTAAATGGGACTAAAGTGTTAAAGATACAGAAAAGCAAAATAGAACAAAAAGGAGAAACTTCCCTTTTTTCTTTCACCCAAGTAATTAACACATTGGCCCCTATTTTAAAAAGTAGCAAAATTAGGAGAAGGAAGAAGAGGTTCACTTGAACAACTTACAGATAAGGTCATTTTACTAGATTGCAAAAATGTTGAGGAATTTGGCAAGAAGATTACTGTAATGGCTGCCAATAATTTGGATGTTTTAACAAGAAATGGTAGCATTTGCAGAAATAAAAAGGGATATAAAAGAAGAAGAATGAATAATCTGTAGAACAATTGGCTGAAGATCTGAAATGAATTAATAACAATATGAATGTTTTGGAAGGTAAGAAAAAAGTTATACATAGAGAGGTAGAGACATAGTTGCCAACTTGGCATTACTGGAACTAAGAGAAAAAGAATTTTCTTTAAGATTTAAAGCAATTCCAAAATAGGAGAGGAGGGGAGAGGAAGAGAAGGGCAGGGCAAGGAGAAGAGAAGAAAAGAGTGGAGAAGAGAGGAGTAGAGTTCTTTCTTGGCCAAGTGTGATAGGACATACAAGGAATTTCTCTTTGGTGCAAAAGACAAGATACATTCATCAAGAATCATAAGGTGCAATACTTAATGATAGTCACAGGGTAAAGCAAACAAATCATACTGGGAAGCAATATAAATCTTGCATAGCCTCTGGGCACTAACATACATTGATTCCATATCCTGTTCAGCACATTGATAGTTGTGCTTTTTGAATCTGATACAACAGATTGAAAGTTACACCTATCAAAACACCTGAATTGAGTGATGTCTTTTTAAGGATGGGACAAACAATTGTCTCTTTCAAATATGGCAGTACTTTTATGGATGCATTACCACCATTCTGATCTAGTTACCCATTATCACCCTAGTGATAATGTGATAACCCTAGTGATAACCCTATCAATCAAAAGGACCAGGTGTTTAGTCCACAGATGGAAAGACTGATGGTTTGAAGGACTCTGCCTATGTCCTTGAAAGAACAATTTTGCGCAATAATCTTTCTTGGACTTGCCTAGCTGTCATCTAATTCCAAATAGACTGAAAATATTTTATTCTCAAGGTGCATTGAAAATTATCCACAGTGGCTTGGCACATTCTTCCAGCTTATCCTTTCTCCATTAGCATCTCAAAAACTCTAAAAATGGAAAGTGGGCAGCAATCAGAAGATTTCATAAGAGCAGAAAAATATTGCTGCTTTACAATTCTTACCACCACAGGGTAGGCTATTTTCAAACTCACTTTGTCCTTCACTTTCCACTTTATGACCTGGAATTTCTCAAGAAATCAGCGAGCTTTCCTCAATTAGTAAGAAAGTTCAAGTCTGTTCTTGTCAAATTTTCAATTAATCACGGTGTTAGCAAAACTGCATTAGTTCAGAAAATCCCTTTTGGATCTGTTAGTGGAGCTATGGATAAAGCAATCAAATAGGTCCCTCCCTGCTACTGAAGAAGAAGGCACAGTTTAGTTCCATAGCAGTGAACCAACATGATGAAGATTAGAGGTTAATGTTTCCCATCACCAACCATCAACCAACCAGTGTCATCCCTGCTGAGGGGGATGCTTCGTTGACAGAAGAGCTAAATCATGTCTTTGCTCACTTTGAAATGGAGGCATCAGAGACAGCTAAAATACAGCTTCTAGCCCATTGTAGTCCCCACCTCATTGTGAAGGAACATGAGTTAAGGAGCATTCTGAGGGCTGTGGATGCTAGAAAGATTGCCTGTCCTGACAGTATCTCTGGCCAAGTACTTAGAGACTGTGCTGATCAGTTGGCTGGAGTCTTTACCAGGACCTTCAACTGGTCTTTATCCCAGTCCACTATTACATCTTCTTTGAAGGCTTCCATCATTGTTCCGCTGCCAAAGAAGTTCCCTATTAATAACCTCAATGATTACAGACAAGTGGCACTCACTCCCATAAAGTGCTTTGAGAAATTGGACTGTCAGCACATCATTTCTGGTCTTCTGCATATATTTGATGAACACCAGTTTGCATACAGAACAAATGGATCTACAGACGACGCCATAGCCATCACTCTTCACACTGCTCTGACTCATCTGGAACAGCAAGGGGGGCTTTTTAATTCTGCATTTAACACAATTTTTCCATATAGACTATTATATAACTTATGGACCTTGGGCTTTCTTATTCAATCTAACTTTGGATTATGGTTTTCCTATCTGGCTGTTCTCAGAAGGTCAGATTAGGTAATCATACCTCCTTGGCCCTTATTCTTAACACTGGTACACCACAGGGTTGTGCGTTGAGTTCCTGACTCTATACTTTTTATGTACATAACTGCATTCCCACTCATGCCAGATGATACAACAGTGGCGAAACTCATCTCTGGGGAAGGGGGGGGGATAAGTCTGCCTATCAAGATGAAGTAGACCAATTGCTTTGTGATGTAGAGACAACAACTTGGTCCTTAACACCAATTAGACCAAGGAACTTTATTTACAGAAGGAATAGATCAGACATCCAGCCCTTGGTTATCAATGGAAACCAAATGAACGAAGTGGCCAGTTTTAAGTTTGTGGGTGCTGTCATAAAAGGACCTGACCTAGGGTGCTCACATTGCAAAACTGGTCAAAAGGGCCCAGCGGAGTTTATATTACCCAAGACTTCTCAGGAAACAACAACTGAACAAAAAATTGCTGGTGACCTTCTACCACTGCGCTATAGAGAGTATTTTAACTTATTGCACCCGTGTATGGTTTGCCAATTGCACAGGGGCAGGTAGGATGGCGCTTCAGAGGGTTAACACCATTGCCCAGAGGATAATTGGTTGCCCTCTCCCTTCCTTGGAAGAGCTTTATAGCTCCCGCTACCTTAAGAAAGTTCAGAACATTTTTAAAGATACATCTCATCCTGGGCACCCTGGTTTTCTTAACTATTACCACCTGGCAGACGGTACAGGACAATAAAAACAAGGACAAATAGGCTGAAAAACAGCTGCTATCCAAGAGCAGTAACTATATTGAATTCTACTGTGTAGTGTAACACTAAAGCAGTATCAGAGGGTTTCAATTCATGTGAAGGATGTATGTTTTTGTTTTATCTTTATAGTTTTCTTATGTATGATGTAAACTGAAGATGGCATTTAATTTTGTTGTATGAAGTGCAATGACAATAAAGTAAACTAAACTAAACATTGTGTCTGCTCTGAGTCAAGAGACAAAACCTATACAGTATATGGCCAGCCTCATTTGTTGAACTGTTCACAATATCTGATCTCAGTCCAGGAAAGGTACATCGAAGCCATTCAGAACTATTAGCGCGGGAGAGTCCAATAGCAACCCAGAAATGAGATCAGGTTAGCACAGGAAGGACATTGTGTGCAATGATACAGAAAATGGTAGAGAAGTAGCATCCCCAACTTCTCCCTTGAGTCCAATTTCAGAATCAGGACCTTATATCCAGCTATTTTCAGAACCATGCCTATGGTATAGGTTTTTATGATACTGTTAATAGTGAAATGTTCCTTTGGAATATGATGGAAAAGGTATGAATTTAAAATGACATCACATTCAATTCCTCTCACTTTTTTTGTAATGAGATATTTTCTAAGATTAAAAATTATCCAGTTCTGCCCTGAATTAGAACTTCCAGGATAAGTCTATAGCCTTATTGTCTTTATTCTGATTCTATACTGGGTGTGCAGATAGCTATTTCCAGCACATATTGAAATGATTAAGTACCTCACGTTAACCATTAATCAGTACTGACAAAAGATTAATAACTACTTTAATTTAATTAGACCCTACTTTTGTCCTTGAAGCTGGCAGACATGTATGTCATTAACTTTATATATTAATTAAATCAGAGTCTCTTCTGGAGACTGATACAAATTCTTTAGTTTGCTACATGAAAGTTGATAAGGGGCATTAAATGTGTTAAGGATCCCATTTCTTGGGTTTACTGTTAATTGGTAAACAATCAACTACTGTATGTATTCATTTTGGTCTATTTTATTGTTTATTAATTAATTAATTAATTAACTAATTGGAATCATATGCTGCCCCTCTCTGAGGACTCAGGGCGTCTTACAACATATAAAAGGAAGCAATAAAACACAGTGGCTAAATCCAATTAATTAAAACTAGATAAACTAATCTAAAATGGGTGATGTCTGAATGGGTATGATTGTTTTTTAGCATAATTTGTGAATTATGCTAAAAAATGATCATACCCATTCAGACATCACCCATACATAACATTCGTCCGCCAGAGGGCCAAGATCTAATCGCCCCAAGCCTGGCGACATAAATGAAACTTAAGACTCTTGCGGAAGGCGAGGAGGGCAGGGCAGTGTGAATCTCTGGGAGGAACTGATTCCAGAGGGCCGGGGCCCCCACAGAGAAGGCTCTTCCCCTTGTTGTGCAATGTTATGTTATTGTTTTTATAGTTTTAGAACTATAAACCACACAGTCACTTGGCTGAGATGGACCTGTATAGAAAATGAATGAATGAATGAAATCTGCCAGTAATTTTCAAACTCTCCATAGGTCTATTTAAAAGGTAGATTAGATTAGATTAGATTTATTGGATTTATATGCTGCTCAGTTAGGATGTAGACGAATGTGTGGATTTTGATGGAATGTTTACTAAGGACAGGAAAATAGATGGAGAAATGTTAAAACATACAAACAATTTTAGTAATAAAGTAAGTGGTTTGCTTGTGATCCGTTGCAAGGAGTTGAAAGAAACTAAAATGTCTACATGTAAAATAATGGGTTTTGGTATACTTTGTGAGTGAGAATTGGTTATGCCAAGACAAAGATGAAAGTAAATTGAATGCAGTGGGAATAGAATACCTCTTGGGGGGGGGTGCGTGTGTGTGTGTGTGTGTGTGTGGTGGAAAAGTTAAGGGAAGAATGAAACTGGGTTTACGCAAAGAGTAGGTGATCAATGCAAAAGAAGTACATAGAGATAGTTTTCTCATACTAGCTATCTGGATACCCAGCATAAAAAAGGAAAATTTTGAAGGATGAATGAATGGGTTGAAATGTAGAAGACATTCAAATGTCTAATTGGAAGGAATTTATAAGTTTCTCAAAAAAAAGACAAAAGAGAACTTAAAACAACAAAAAACATCTTGAAGTGATAGGAGAATGGGTTTTCAATGATAAAACAGTATGAAAAGTTAGAATGAGTAGTGTTGATGTGACCCTTTCTTTTTATCTTATCTTTTAAATTTCTTTGTTTTTTTCTTTCATAATGTCAACTCTCAAAACGGCTCTGCCTGAAGCCAAGTTTTTCTTGCTTTGTTTCTTACTTGCCATACTTATTTGGGGGGGGGGGGATGGACTTCTGGAATGTAGGATGTTTTCCTCCAATATGCCAGACATAATAATGATAAGGCCAGATCAATGTGCTCTAGGAACAGCAGGAAGGAGTACTAAGAAGTTCTTAACCTGCTTGGTTACATGACCTGTGACACAAGGAGATTGGACAGTATCTGTTCTTTAATTATGCCAAAAAATGTAGGAATTACTCAGCATTGGTTTCACATTTGACCATGCTGATATGATGTACCCAATAAATAGGACTTTTGAGGAAGTCAAGGCCTCAGAGTCTGGAATTGGTTGGGAGCATTACTCAGAAGCATAACACCTATGCTTTTTCTCTGTTTTGCATAACATTGCTTGCCCGAAAAGGAAATAATGTGATTGATATTAGCAGTGGGTTGCTCCTGGTTCTCAGAGCTCCACCCACCTGCCCGGGATGCTTCTGCACATGCGCGTACAAGCACATGTACAAAACAGTAGCAAATTAATTCAGAACCCACCACTACTGATTGATATGTATTAATTTGGGGGGGAAGATGCAATTTATTCATGTTATATTAAAAACATGCATATGGAATGGAATAGAGTAGAGTAGAGTTGAGTACAGTAGAGTGGAATGGAATGGAATGGAATGGAATAGAATAAAATAAATAGAATAGAATAGAATAGAATTCTTTATTGGCCAAGTGTGACTGGACACACAAGTAATTTGTCTTGGTGCATATGCTCTCAGTGTACATAAAAGAAAAAGATACATTAGTCAAGAATCATGTGTTACAACAATGATTGTCATAGGGGTCAAATAAGCAATGAAGAAACAATCAATATTAATAAAAATCTTAGGATACAAGCAACAAGTTACAGTCATACAGTCCTAAGTGGGAGGAGATGGGTGGGTACCCCCCTCCACACACACAAACACACATAATATAGTATTCAATAAAATTTATCTCATGCCATCGGTAGGCTAGTAATTATCTGAAAATACCACTGCTCTCCAACATCCACCCACAGTTTGTATTCAAGCACCAATCTTATTTGTACTTATTTGACTCAAATAAAATCGAGTTGTATGTTATAATGAGCTGCGTGTTGATTATGTTGTTCAAAATCTTAAGGCTAAACAGTTATTTTTCATATGGATGTTAAGCAGCAAACAGAGTAAATGTGTTTGTGGAATGCCACAGCATAACTAACAAGGAGCAGAACCCAAGTTCCTAATCTCTTTCTGAAATAATATCTTACGTATGTGAACTACTACAACACAAGATGTATTTCTCCTATGCCTGTACTGCAGAGACATTTGTATTGGTCTTATTTTACTGAATAACTATCTAGGGTGCAAACTATAATTCTGTGCTTCCATGCTATTCTCAGATACCAACTCTGCTACAACCTTCAGTGTTGCCAAGGTCTGCAGCACTTAAACTATATCAGAAGATGGTCTGTGCCACAAATCAGTTTTAATGAGTATTTAGATCATTTCTATAGTGTTTTGTATAAGATTTATTATATCATTAAGTAGATTTAGTTGTTGGTGTTTTTCATGTTCATTTATTGTTTTTCCCCCTCTTTCGGATTTATGTAATGCTATTCTTGTATTTTTTTATGTTTTTAAATTTCTTCTACCCTCACTTCTTTATGTTGGTATTTGAATAGAACAGAATTCTTTATTGGCCAAGTGTGATTGGACACACAAGGAATTTGTCTTGGTGCATATGCTGTCAATGTACATAAAAGAAAATATAGATTTGTCAAAAAACATGTGGTACAACACTTAATGTTTGCTTGTACTGCTTGGCTGATCCTCTTCAATATTTCTCCCTTCTCTACCCTATTCCATTGTCTAAGTTTCAAGTTATCTACTCTTACCCGTTTCTCTCCCCCCAAAATATTCCTATATTTCCTGTTCCTGTTTAATTCCTTAAAATATTCTTCCTTGATTTATTTCATCAATCATTCTTATTTTTATTTCTACCTTCTTTTTGTCTTGTCTTTTTGCCTTGTTGTTTTATCTGTTCTGTTTTTCCAGCTGTTTTTCTTTGTTAACTCATAATAATAATAATAATAATAATAATAATAATAATAATAATTTATTAGATTTGTATGCCGTCCCTCTCCGAGGACTCGGAGCAGCTCACAACAATAAAACATCATATACAAATCCAATGTTAAAACAGTCTTTAAAAAACCCCTATTAAAACAGTCATACAGCCCAAACACACCATCCATAAAGTCAAAGGCAGCTAAGGATATATCAATTCCTCCATGCCTGGCGACATAGATGAGTTTTCAAAAGTTTGCAAAAGGCAAGGAGGGTGCTAATCTCTGGGGGGGGGAGCTGATTCCAGAGGGCCGAGGCCGCCAGAGAGAAGGCTCTTCCCCTGGGTCCCGCCAGATGGCATTGTTTAGTCCAGTGTTTCCCAACCTTTTTTGAGCCGCGGCACATTATTCATATTTTCAAAATCCTGGGGAACATTGAAAGGGGGGCTGGGGGGGGGCTAAAGAAAAGTTTGGACAAAAAAACCCCTCTCTCTTCCTCCCTTTTACTCTATTTCTCCCTCTTTCTCTCTTTTCCTTCCTTCCCTTCTTTCTCTCTCTCCATCCCTCTTTCTTTCTTTCTCTCTTTTTTGCTCTCTTTCTCTCTCCCTCCTTCCCTTCCTCTATGTCTTTCTCTCTCCCTTGCTCTCTCTCTCTCTCTCTCTCGCTATCCCTTTCTTGCTTTTTTCTCTCTCTCTTGCTCTCTCTCTCTTTCACTGTCTTGCTATATGTCTCTTTCTTTCTCTTTGCCTCTCTTGCTATCTCTCTTTCTTTCTCTCTCTTTCTCTCTCTCTGTCTCTCTTGCTATGTCTCTCTTTCTTTCTCTTTTTACTCTCTCTCTCTGCCTCTCTTGCTAAGTCTCTCTTTTTCTCTTGCTATGTCTCTCTTTCTTTTTCTCTCTCTCTGCCTCTCTTGCTGTCTCTCTTTCTTGCTCTGTCTCTCTTTCTCTGCCTCTCTTGCTATGTCTCTCTTTCTCTCTCTCTCTGCCTCTCTTATATGTCTCTCTTTCTCTCTCTCTCTGCCTCTCTTATATGTCTCTCTTTCTTTCTTTCTCTCTCTCTCTCAGCTGACTGCAAGTGGGAGCCCTGACGGCGGCAGCTGGACGTGCTGCTGGACACCGTATATGCCAGGCCCACAGCGCCAGCATGTACGACGTCCAGCAGCACGTCCAACCGCCACCGTCAGGGCTCCCGCTTGCAGTCAGCTGAGAGAGAGAGAGAGAGCGCTCCCTCTCGCCGCCGCCTGGAGCTCCCTCTCGCTGCCGCCATCTCCCCACGACTGCCTGCGGCCGCTGCAGCCACACACACCCCACTCCTACCGCCAGTGCCCTCCCGCCGGGCCACAAAGGACACTTGCCGCCGACGCTAGGGAAGCTCCAGCTAGGCGGGGTGCTGCCGGTACTTCCGTCCTGGGGCTCCCGCTCGCAGCTGTCCCCCGGCTCCTGCTCGATGCCGTGGTTTTTGGCGCTCTCCTGCTGGGCCCCAAATAAGGAAGGCGGGAAAAAGGCCCGAAGAATGGAGCTCTCCTTCTTCCTGCCTTCCTTCTTTGGGGCCCAGCAGGAGAGCGCCGGAAACCGCGGCATCGAGCAGGAGCCGGGGGACAGCTGCGATCGGGAGCTCCAGGTCGGCACCGGCAGTGCCCCGCCCAGCTGGAGCTTCGCGGCACACCTAGCCGTGTCTCGCGGCACACTAGTGTGCCGTGGCACACCGGTTGGGAAACGCTGGTTTAGTCGACGGGACCCGGAGAAGGCCAACTCTGTGGGACCTAATCGGTCACTGTGATTCGTGCAGCAGCAAGCGGTCCCGGAGGTATTCTGGTCCGATGCCATGTAGGGCTTTATAGGTCATAACCAACACTTTGAATTGTGACCGGAAACTGATCGGCGGCCAGTGCAGGCTGCGGAGTGATGACGAAACATGGGCATATCTGGGAATGCCCATGATAGCTCTCTTCCTGAGCATCCTGGTTTCTCCTCTTTTTTTTTTTTGTCATAATTTCCAGCTTTTCATCTATGCTTAGGTGAAAAAATGCTATGCATAGCATCCTAATGAACTTTGAAGATTCTGTTACTCTGCCCTATTACAATCAAGGGCTTTCCCAGTGTCCCTACCATGACTGTTTCTTGACCTTCACTACCTAAGAACTGACAACAATATTGAAAACTTCCAGGATTGTTTTTTCCCCTCTTTCTCAGGACTGGCTTGCAGCCACCTACTATTTTTATTTTCCAAGAATTATTACGGGGCTTAGTAAGTACAGATTATGCCACAGACTGGGGCCATGGTGTATTAGGTACAAGCCAGCTACCACTGATAGATGTCAATAGGAAATTGTATAGTGATGCCACTAGGTATACATTGCCTTCTGTGTTATGATTTTGGTTGAATATGTGTCATCAAGTCATTTTCAACCTCCTAGTGACCGCAAAGATAAATTTTCTCCATAATGATCTTCTCTCTAAACTGCTATTTCAAGATTCACAAAAGTGTGTGTTCATTGCTATTGTAACTGAATTCATCCACTTTACTGCTGGTTGTTATCTTTTTTCATTCCACATTTCCCTGCATTAGAGCCTTTTCCAGAGATCTTAATTTAATTTAATTTATTTGACTTCTATGCTGCAGGGATTGCATAATATATCAGAAGTAGAATAAATTCAGGCTGGTCATTTGTGTCTCCAGTGGGGACTCTGGACTGATCTGTTGATGATCCATCAGTTTGTTTCCTTGGCTGCCCATGGGACCCTCAGGAGTCTCTTCCATCACCAAATTCAAAAGCATCAATACTATTTCTGCCCTGCTTTTGTTAACTTAGAGGTTTATTTATTTTGTTTGTTTGTTTGTTTTGTCAAGTAGGTATTGGTAGTATATGTTTATATAAAATGTTTATATACATGATACTAGTAAGAGAGAAACATTAGGACAGGGAACAGAAGGCACGCTGGTGCACTTATGCACGCCCCTTACTGACCTCTTAGGGATTGGGAGAGGTCAACAGTGAATAGGTAACATTTTGGGGGTTGGGTGATGATACTACAGAGTCAGGTAGTGAGTTCCGTGCATCAACTGCTCGGTTACTAAAGTTGTCATGTTTAAGGTGTCGTAGGTCTAAGCTTTCTAAACCTAGGGTTGTAAGTCTAGTTGTATAGGGTATTCTATTGTGAGTGGAGGGCTCTTCTAGTAAAGTATCTGTGGACATTTTCTAGAGTGTTTATGTCTGAAATGCGGTGTGGGTTCCAGATAGATGAGCTGTATTCAAGGATTCATCTGGCGAAGGTTTTGTATGCTGTGGTTAGTAGTGTGAGATTGCCGGAGCAGAAACTACGTAGGATTAGGTTAACAACTCTTGAAGCCTTTTTGGGGATGTTGTTGCAGTGGGCTTTGGCACTTAGGTCATTTGATATGAGTATTCCAAGGTCATTTATGGAGTGAGGGTTGTCTATAAGGTTGAAAGCAGCTACTTTTATTTGCAAATACGGGAAGGATATTGGTTTTTATTTTAAGGAGAGCTGAAGGGCTCCAACTGGATCCCATGTTTGTTACCTCACTAATCTTGAGAATAAGCAGAGATTCGACCTAGCTTGGAGTTTGTGATGCCTGTGAATTCTAGTGAATGTACATCTTGACTCCAAAAGATATATTGAGGCATATGATGACTGTTAAGGGTTTGCTAGCTTATTATTTTGCTGCAAGTAGTCTACTTTATATCTGCTTCTTGATGTTCTGCTCAATTTTACTTTCCCAACTGGCATTCACAGTTGAGTTCTTGTTGCTGCATTTTTTAAAGAGTAATGGTTCTTCGTTTATCTTTTTGTAAGGGTGCCAGATAACCTGACTTTACATAAAACTCCTCCTTCACCTATTTCATTACTGCCGTCCACTCCAATTAGCTGCATGATTTCTAATATTTGTTTTGTTTCTTCAAAATAGAAAAAGTGTATTCTAAAAGCTGATGAGAAAGAGGTTCATAGCCATTTATATATTATTATCACCAATTTTTTTAAAAAATAAAACATTTAGATTCCATTGAAAGTTTTAAGGTTTCAAGAATGTACTCTTTTTTTTTAATGTTTTCTGTTCATCTAATCATGCAACGTGATTTGCTTTAAACATTTGAATTTTAGGGTGTTTTGCTCAGAAAATAGACTTTAAAGACCCCATGAGGTTTTTGATTATTTTTTCTTTAAAAAAAAGGTAATGTAGCTAATAACAGCTCTGATTCTAATTGGTTATTATTGGATGACTATTGACCAGGGTTGAAATAACCATAATGCTTCTTGTAAAAAAATGTAGTATTTAATAGAAGTAATGGGAATGATTTCTTCAAACTCCACTAACAAAGGAAGGAGGAATGCCTGTCTTCCCAAGTGTGATCCTAAATAAAATCTCATCCTTTTTAGCTGTAACCTTAAGAAATAAGTTCAGATAGTGCCAATAGGACATTCCTTTTACTATGTATAAGTATTGTCAAATTGCCACAGAGGATAATTGACTTAAACCCTGCCTCTGTTCACCCCTCAGTCTTATGTTTGCGATTCCATTAAAAATAAAGCTGATGTTGTTTTTAATAGTGTGCTCAGCATCATGTCTACTTTGCTCTTTTTTCGTTAGTGAAACGTGCTTAATATAGCCATTGGCACAGGACTTTCTCTTTGACCTAAACAAAGTGAAGGATTTTCTGTAGCCTGTATTTTGTTGTGCAGCCAAAGAAATACAACACTAAATAATGGCAATAAATGTTTCTCTGAAGGGCTTTTCCCTAATGTATGCTCTCCTTATGCTTGAGTTGGACTACAGGCTTTAGAGTTCCCAGCCAGAAGGACCAAGGTATGTGAATGTCAAAAGTTGGAATTCACAAATGGAAGATGCCAAATTAGGGAACTCCCCTCTTTCAAGGGACATGCATAAGTGCACTAGCATGCCTCCCGTCCCATGTCCTATTGTCTCTCCTATATCTCATATAACATATCTACTATTCTTCTATTCTAATCCTCTTATACTACTCTCATAATATCCTTCTATTCTCTAATTGATATATTCTATTCCTAAATTTTCACTTCTATTCTTTCTCTAATATATTTTACTCGAGTATAACCTCTATAAACTTCATTGTGTATTGTTGTTTATTGGACAAAATAAATAAATAAAATAAAATTTATTTTGTTAGGTCAAATACAAGAAGCATACCAGTGCTCTAGACTTGGGGTTCTCAAAATGAGAGTAGCAACTCCCTCTAGAGCAGTGTTTTTCAACCAGTGTGCCGTGGCACTCTAGTGTGCCGCGAGAGATGGTCAGGTGTGCCGCGAAGCTCAGAGAGAAAGAAAGAAAGAGAGAAAGAAAGCAAGAGAGAGAAAGAGCGAGCGAGAGAGAAAGAGAACAAGAGAGAAAGAAAGCAAGAGAGAGAGAGAAAACTAGAGAAAGAAAGAGAGAGAGCAAGAGAGAGAGAAAGCAAGAGAGGGAGAGAAAGAGAGGGAGGGAAGGAGATAGAGAGAAAAACATAGAGGGAGGTAGGGAGGGAGAGAGAAAGAGCAAAAAAGGAAGGAAGGAAGAGAAAGAAAGAGGGACGGAGAGAGAGAGAAAGAAAGAGGAAGGAATGGAGAGAAAGAGGGAGGGAGAAAGAAATAGAGTGAAGGAGAGGAAGAGAGAGAGAGAGAATTTTTTTGTCCAAACTTTTTTTAGCGCCCCCCCCAACCGCTCAATGTGCCCCAGGGTTTCGTAAATGTAAAAAATGTGCCGCGGCTCAAAAAAGGTTGAAAATCACTGCTCTAGAGACACGGTGGCTCAGTGGCTAAGATGCTGAGTTTGTCGATCACAAAGGTCAGCAGTTCACTGGTCCAAATCCCTAGTGCTGCATTAACAGAGTGAGTTCCCGTTACTTGCTCCAGCTTCTGCCAACCTAGCAGCTTGAAAGCATGTAAAAATGCAAGTAGAAAAATAGGGACCACCTTGGTGGGAAGGTAACAGCGTTCCGTGTGCCTTTGGCATTTACTCATGCTGGCTATATGACCACAGAATCATTATCAGACAGCACTGGCTCTTCGACTTAGAAATGGAAATGAACATGCCCCTTAGAGCCGGGAATGACTAGCACGTATATGTGAGAGGAACCTTTACCTAGAGAGTTGTAAGCAGCTGAAAAGGATGGTCAAATATTTATGTATTTGTTTGTTGAATGTATATGGTTGCCCATCTCATGTACATGACTGAGTAGATTGCAACATTAAAAACATAAAACCAGTATAAAAATAAAATTGTATAAAAATAAAAATAAAATTGTAACAACAAAAATAATAAATCAATAAAACCTATTTAAAGGCATGTTTTTTAAAAATCTGCAATCCAACATGCTGACAATACAACCACTGTGAGATCCTGGGCAAGACATCTTCAAGCTTTTCCAGAAGGCTAATAAGGTTAGACCCAGAGTGGGTACTGTGACAAAAAAAAGAACCTCCTCTTGGGTACTGTCAGATGACAATCCTTACTAGGTGGGACACCTAGCATACCCTTTCTCATGGACCTGATAGGTTTGTCCTATCTTGGAACTATTCATATAACTTTGACATTTCTGTCCCATGATGTATAGTGGTATGTTTTATATCCCTGGAGTTTCTGTTACAAGATGTGTGTTAGTCATGAGTGTTTGTTTGATGCTAAATTCATATTTGGCATATTCATTTCTCCCAGTTGTTTCTTAACATCCTGATTGTGTAAGATTGCTGTTATACTATGATGAAACGGTGCAGATTTGTTTTTTATCTCCCATTAGACCAGATTATAGAGCCAATAAATAAAAATGTGGCTTATTCCCACATTCCATGCTTTGATAAATTTTAAACCGAGGCAATCACCCATCTTTGACCAGCAGGAAAAATGGAAATTTAATGGCATTCTCTTCATAGAATAATAAGCTGAAATCAAATTATAGTAATAATTTTACCCAATAGATGCACAATAGAATGCAAAGGGGCACAAAATCGGGGCAATAAAATCATCGTAAAATTAGAAACAAATATAATTAATATAATTTTAATGTGCTTAACAGAAAGATCATTAATATAAATACATTAATCATAAAGGATGTACCAAGTATGACATTTCTGTCTAAAACAATGCATGCTATATTTCACTTCTGGGTAACTAAATAATGACTATTTCCACAGGATAAAAATGAATTATAAATAAAATAATGTAGAATAAATGAAGGCCTGGTATAACTAATTGTTGACATGTCTAGGAAATAATTGTTAAATATTCATATATCAGTTTGATTTTGTTCTTACATGTTATTTCATGTTATGTAGATCCAAAGGTCTAAGGAGCCACACATGCTTACAATTGCTGTTTCTTCACTTGTTTTATGAGCTCCGGCGAAGAATATAAGTGACTCCAGTTGGTCATGTTGGCAGTAAGACTTTTTTTCAGCTTAAGAAAACTCATGTATCACAGTACATAACTGGTGACATGAAGTACATAATAGGGAACAGGTTTTCCTTCAAATTAATAAGAACTGTTTTCTCATTTTCACTTTTCACATGTTGCAGTTGCTGCTCTGAAGGAAGGAAGCGTATGAAATTTGCGGTTCTCCAATCAGTCCGTAAACCATGGGAAAGGGAAAAAAATGCTCTTACAGTCAAGGAAGTTAGTCCTTAAAGAGATCATAACTAGGTTGGCAGATCTCTGGACTCACGTATAGCTCTTTCAGATAAAATCTCCATAGCAACAACACTTAGATTTATATACCGTCTCATGGTGCTTTACAGCACTCTGAGCAGATTACAGAGTCGGTATATTGCCCTCAACATTTGGAACCTCATTTTACCGTCCTCGGAAGAATGGTAGGCTGAGTGAACCTGGAGCCAGTCTGGATCAAGCTCCAGATTGTGGGCAGAGTTTAACCTGCAATACTGTATTCTAACCACTGTCCCACCTCCTCTTTCATTTCACCCAAAAGCAATATTTGGAATGTGTTCATTGAAGCTCAGTTACTTAGAGAACCAATAGTTGCTGGAGAACCTCTGATAACCATAAAACTATAGAATAAGTGGAAATGGATTATCTTGTATATTTTTTCACTTTTAAAGGTAAGATGTGTCTACATCAGGGGCGAATTCTGTTTTTCTTCACTGCTGGTTTGCTCCTTTTTGTGCTGTGCAGGTGCTAAAAACTGGCTTCTGCACAGAAGCAAAAAACAGCTTGCAGAAGCAAAAAGCAATATGGCGGCGTGTATGATGCTGCCGAGAGAGCCTGTTCAGCGCGTGGGAAGCCTGGGTCACTGCCAGTTCTAGCAACCTGTTATGTACCCTCGGCAGATCTGGTTGGGTAAAACCTCCCCCACGACTATTGGTTGTTGTCAGACAGGTGGTTTTGGGCGGGTTCTTTATAATTACGTGATTAGATGTTCTGTCAGCAAGTTGTCAGCCTTAATACCCTGCCAAGTGAAGTTAAGTGAGTTGTTGTTATTGAATCTAATAAACGTGTTCATGCCATTACCTGCTCTCCACGGGGGGTTTTCTTCCAACGTATTACAACCCAGGCCACCAAGTTACTACCGGTTACATAGAACCGGTCCGAACCAGGAGGAACCATGGATACAGTTTCAACTATTCTTTTGATTAGAATAGTTTAGATAGAATCTTAGAACAGGACACTGATGTGAAAATACAGTGATTGAATTGTCTGAGGAAATAACTGCCCATAGTTATCATCTTAATATTATAGGGAATTCAGGAATCTCCTGTATGCAGTCAAGGATTAAAGCATTTTTGTTCATCTGCCCTAGAAATATATGCAGCTTTCCTGTGCTCTCCCTGACCTTGTGTGTCTTATAAGATAAATAAGAATTCTTATCTTTTCCATCCATGCATTCCTTTATAGACTGTTCTGAAATACAGACCCTTCAGGTTATATGGTATGAATGGTATGCACCATTTATGTGCACTTTAGTCTGTTAAAACCTCTACTTAGGAATCTGTTTTTTATGAAATAATTATGTTAACATTTTCTCTGCAGAACCATAACATAGGCCATGGCCTTATAGCTGGGTTATCTTATTTTCTAAATAAAATGATCTGTTTCTCTTTTTCTGCAGAGAAACAGATTACTTATTTAAGAATGATTTGGGGGGATACAGATGGACTGGAAAAGTAACCCATTGAAGAAAATGTTAATGTGAATTAACTGCTGCTGGCTATTCTGAATTTGTTTTGTTTTGCTACTTTCCCTTTCTGTAACAAGTTCCAGGCCAATGCTTCATTGTTTTTTGTTTTCCTTGGGAGGAAGAGAGCTTGAAGTTCATGACTTAGTTTTAGTTTATGTTATTTATTTAACTCTTTATATTCCAAATGTCTGCCCCACAAAACAAGAGTGGCTAACGAAGTGCTGTATAATTTTATTTATACCAAGCTTAAAGTGAATGGTATGAAACCAGCATATAGTACCAAGCTACGTAATGTAGCAACACTGCTTAGTATATGAAGAGGATTTTAAAGCAATACTCTACATTGCTGTATCTACTTTGCTAGTTTTCCCTCCTACCCTGAAGCCAATATCTTAAATGTTGCCGCCCACACAAGATAATCCTTGTTACACAGTTGGAATGGGTTTCTGGTCAGCTGCTTCCAGAAAGTTTTAGCATATTTTAAGGGTGATGATCGGTGGTTCCCTCAGAAAAAATTCAGCCTCATCCAGATGCTATTCAGCATGTGAAAAGCCTTCTTCATTTGCTATGCACAATGCTTTGTTTACACTACAGATTGCATTTTATTTTTCTCCGTAAAAAAAAGCATTGAGTTTTCTGTAGGAACTTTTTTTTTTAAAGAGTCTTAAAACTATTGGTTGACCTGTCAATTGTTCTACCTATTGATTTCAGGGTGGCAGCAATGAGTTCAGTTTTTTAATTGCTTTGACTGCCATCTGGTGAGTGTCAGAATCTGACTAGCCAAGATGCAGCCACTGGATAAGTCCTACTGAAGAATTGGAACTTGAGAAAGTTCTGTTGAACGATCAGGGGTGAAGACTACCCTAAGAATATAATGTGAGGAGAAGTAATAATCAGGTAGCTCCTTCCTGGGAACAGTGGAGATTGAAAGGAATTCTACCTGACAGGTTACATAAATACAAGAGTTAAGTACAATTAGATTTTCATTTACATACGTTAAATGGGGCATGGGGCGGTCAATTTCAGGGCATTAACCAGTCGACCAACCCATTCAAAAAAAAAATTAAATAGCTGTGGATGCTGGAATTTCTGTGTCCCAAGCAACCAGAAATGGACTAAGAAATGGGTGAAGAGATGAGCAATCAAATTGAAGGCTGAAATCCACAAGAAACCAGCAAAATTAGAATCACAGGATTGTCAACACAAAGGACATCATTTCAGGCTGTCCATCTGTGTTGCATGTCACATTTTAATGTGGAATATTAAGGGTAAACGTCACTTCCCTGGGTATAGCCCTTTTACCCATCCTTGAACGGCCTCATCTGTAGAAGGACACTGAAATATAGATAGAGAGATGCTGAAATGTATTCAGGAAGCAGAAGCCAGGGTGGGTTCACCCTTAACTAGATGTTGAAATATTAACAGAAAGGAAGTGAATTCAGCCTTCTGCAGAAATGGATAGTTTCAAAGTAGAAACATCACTCTGATTGAGTGATTGAGAAAGCACTACACTGTGTGACTTGCAAATGCACATCTGTGGATTTTAGAATTCCCCAGAAGAAATCAGTGCCCTGCTAGAATCAGATGGGATTTAGGACTTTAAAGCACTTTTATGTTTTGCATTTCTTAAAATGCGCTTGAATGAAAATATAATCAAAACTCCAAACCCATATTTTGTGTTTACTGAGACACTGTTCCTCTCCAAGGTGTTCTTACTTTTTTCTGCCTCGTTCAAGTAACAAACAACTTTCCCTTTTTTCTTTCTGTGAAAGATTTTTAAATTGGAACCGGGGGGGGGGGGGGAGTGAATTCCCAGGCTTTGTTAGGTATGTTCTTTTTTAATGTAGAGGAATATTTTCAACTAACTCCTACTTATTAATTCCTAACAGACCACTCAGTATATGACTATATGACGCACCGGTGTATAAGACGCACCAAGATTTCAAAGAGGTAAAGTAAGAAAAAAAGTTTTTGTCCTCCCCGGTCCCCAGGAGGACTCTGCAAGACTCCCAAACCCTCTGTGTGCTCTGATTGTTTGGTTTTTTTTGCAAAAATTGGCGGCATACAAATCCAGTAAATAAATAAAATAAAAAACATGTTGGATAAAGGGTTTGGGAAGCTTGAAAGAGACCCTGGGGGCTGGTTAAAGGCAAAAATGCCCCAATTTTTTTGCAAAAAACAACCTATTTTTTGCAAAAAAAAAAACCCAGGCCATTTTGCAAAAAACAGACCATTTGTTTCTCATTTCTTCACAAAAGCGGGTGTTTTTGCCTTCCCCAGCCCCAGGAGCTTGCTGGAGACCGCCCAAACCCTCCGCACACCCTATTTTTGCAAAAGAAATGGGCCCATTTTTCACAAAAATGGGATGCAGGGGCGGGGTTTCAGCAGGTAAAAAATAGCTGTATTTGGCATATAAGACACACTGACATTTCCACCCTCTTTGGGGGGGGGGGCGTCTTATACTCCGAAAAAATGCGGTACTCTTTTAAAACATGTTCTGTGAACCTTTGAGTTTAGTACTAAGTAATAGGTGTGCAAAAATAAACTCTAGGCCTTCACACTTAATATTGTGGCAACTTCCAACAGCATTTTAATGTAGAAAAGAGAAGTGGCTTATAACAGGCAAGCAGAATGTTTAACCTGTTTTCCAGCAATTTGTGCTGGTGTCAGCATGGGAGAAGATTTACGCATTACTTTACATTACATTTGTTACCCTTATCAATAATGATATTTGGCAAGTGGTTTGGCCTGAGCTTAATGCATTTTACCATGAGAGGTGAGTCAAAGCACTTCATTTGGAAGATGATGTAATTTCTCTCTCCCTCTCTCTCTCCCCCTCTCTCACACATATATCTCAAAAGCTTGCATCAAAAGATGTTAGCATAGCAGAAAAAAATATTCTGTGCATGGTGAATTGTGAAAATCCAAAACAACTTGTAACTCTTATGTATTCACCAATAGAAAAAATAAAGTACAAGTGTAAACATCCATCATATAGTTGTGATGTCCATTTTTCCAATTTATTTATTTGAAAAATACATTTTTCAGTAATAAATTAAAGAGCATTGACAGCTATGCAAGGCACCGTTACTTTTTGTATCTCTCGCCTGCTATATTCAGATTTCTGCAACACGCGTTAGTCGGCTTAATAATGCAGATGTTCTCCTTTGAACAGGATAGGCCAATGATGGCAAACCTTTTTTTCCTTGGGTGCCAAAAGAGCGTACACGCACAATATCGCGCATATGTGAGTGTCCACACCCATAATTCAATGCCTGGGAAGGGTGAAAACAGCCTTTCCGCCCCCCCCCCCGGAAGCCCTCTGGAGGCTGGAAATGGCCTGTTTCCCAACTTCTGGTGGGCCCAGTAGGCTCATGTTTTGCCCTCCCCAGGCTCCAAAGGCTTCCCTGGAGCCAGGGGAGGGTAAAAATGCCCTCCCTCATCCCCCAAGAGGCTCTCTGGAAGCCAAAAACACCCTCCCAGAGCCTCTGTACAAGCCAAAAATCAGCTGGCCAGCACACACATGCACATTGGAGCTGAGCTAGGGCAACAGCTTGCATGCCAGCAGATATGGTTCCACGTGCCACCTGTGGCACCCGTGCCATAGGTTCGCCATCACTGGGATAGGCATACTAGTGGAAAGAAGCAACTGCTACATTGCCAGGGGGGAAAGTATTGCGTTAGATATTCAAAAGTGTTGAGGATAAAAAAATAGAACTTCTTTAATGACAGACTGTGCTTAATAGGAGATGGCAGAAGTTTGAAGTTGTCTTTTAAAAGCATTCCCATTTAGCATTTATTATTTCTTGCATAATATGAGGTCCTGGCAAGAAAAATCTCCTTTGTTTGAAAAGGGAATAGTTTATATATAAAAGAATATGTTGCGATAAAATTAGAAAAATGATTTTGAGCCAACTCACCCCCATTTTTGCATTATTAATGCCTGCTTATTCAGCAGTTGTGAGCTGCCCCGAGTCTACGGAGAGGGGCGGCATACAAATCTAATAAAAAAAAATTAAAAAAAATAAAGCTGGTGCCCAGAAGCCCACTGAATTTGTTGATATGATCAGAAAAAGATGTTCCCATTCCATCTGTCTTGGGAAGCATAGGTCCCAGAGCACTGCTGCCCCCTTTTCATTCAATGTCAACTCTTTACTTTCAACTCAGTTTTGCTATAGTTCAGAAGTTAAGGATGCTAGACAGGGTTGGGTTGCAATTTACCTTACCGCCGGTTCTCTTCCTCCCACGCCGTGAGGTTGTGCCACAGTGATACAAATTCTCATTTTTTTAAAAGAGTCAAAAACAAGATGGCAGCACATGCGCAAATCCAGAAACTTGGGTTCTGCGCATATGCAGAAGAAAGAAAAAAGAAAATAACCCCCCCCCCCCCCAAAGATGGCATCTACAGACCGGCACCGACAAAACAGGTTCTGTGATGTCACCAGTGGTTTGTTACCAGTTCTATAGAAACAGTGCGAACTGGGAGGAACCCACCTCTCATGCTAGATGAAACTTGCAGGAGTTTTTAAATATGGAGTCTTGTTCTTTATTTTTCAATAGTGTCATTTGCTACTTTTTACCTTTACTGGGTTTTTAATAAGTTCTCTCTTTGCATCTAAGTTTTAGCACCTTTGAAGAGGACAATCATCTGAATAATAGAAAAAGAAAAGAAAGCACCTAAATAGTCACAGTTTTGTCTCATTTTACAACTTTTCTCATCATATATGTTAAGTGGATCACTGCAGTTCTTAAATTAGTAACACTAGTGAATCCAGTTTCCCCGTTGACTTTGCTTCTGAGAAGATTGCAAACAGTGATCACATGATCACAGGACACTGCAACTGTCACAAATATGAGTCAGTTGTCAAGCACCTGAATGACTATGGGGATGCTGCAAAGGTCATAAGTGTGAAAAATGGTCGTAAGTCACTTTTTTCAATGCCATTGTAACTGTAGTCACTAAGTGACCGAAGGATGACTACCTGTATTTCCTTTATAACTATCATTTCTTCAATCCTTCTGTGACTTAATTCCATCAAGGATATAAAAAGAGGCCTCCTGTCTAAAGCCCTTGATTCTATGTCTCATCATGGCCAACCAAAGGCATTGGGGCTCTTGTAAAACCCACCAGTTGGGACAATTACCACAACTATTAGAACATTCCCTGGTTTAAATCTATGCTGAATAAAAACAATTCCTGAATCTAAACTGCATTTAATTTTAATGTATGATTAGAAATTCTGTGAATGAGGAAATTTCCTTCCCATTTTTCAATGCCTTCTGTTATGTCTTCCATTTCCTCCTTCATTTCAAGCTAAAAAGTTCTAATTACTGTAGTATTTTTAATGGAGCAGTTGTTCCAACCACCTAATAATGTTGCTAGTGTCTTTATTATTTTTTACTTACCAGAACTTACACAATATACCAAATATGGTCCGACCATATATTTATATAAGAGTATTTTATCATCAGTTACATTTCCAGTCCCTATTAATTCTAAACATGCAAATTGCATTTTTTTTAATTTAGAAAAAGCTATATATTATATTGGCATTTTCATAAACCTGTCTATCATCACTCCACATCCTTTCTTGGCAATCACTGCCAATTTGCTTTAATGTATACATTGCCATATGCTTACAGCGAAATCGTGGCAGCTAAATTTCTTTTTTTAATTTCAAAGATATAAGATAAAACTCAGGAAAGGAGGTGGTCTCATTTTTTCAGTTACAGGTATTGAAATTTATATAAGTTTTTCAACTGAGCCTTGATCTTTTAACTCAGCTGTGAATTCTATTGCTAACATACAACCATCTTGGCAGTACATTGAATATTGTGTATTCTCTTCACTGTTTTCTTCATGGACTTAACTTATTGGCATAACATAATGATTTATTTATTCTACACTATTAAAAATCATTTATCTTATCCCTGTATCTAAGTTCCACAAAGTGATAAATGGATTTTGTTTTTAAAAAAATAGACATATTTAAAATAACGTATATTAAAAGTCATTTCATTTGGCAACCGCCAGTAAATGCAAAATTTTAACGAGGTGCATCTTGAATTGCTGGGGGCAGGAGATTCCAACTGTAAGATGTCATCATTGAAATGGCTAAGCTAAATGTTGCCAACTACTATATTTCTGAAGATAACAATCCTTTAATCTGTCACGAACTTTCAGTTTTCATACCCTATGTTCACAAGACTCAGTAAAAGCAAACAAAAGAATTTTCTGAATTTTCTTGTTTAGTCTTTCCCAAGCTTGTGTCTCCAGATATGTTGGACTACAATTTGCAGACTTCTCTGATAACATGACTGACATGTCTGCAGGGTATTGCTTTAGAGAGATCTGGTCATATCAGGCTAAATTTAGTTGAAATCATATTTTGGCTTTTTTTCTTCCGAATAACAGGTTTACTAATTAATTGATTAATTTTTTGATTTAGACATGCATGTTTTCCAAGCTTTCTTCTAAACTTCATGCAAAAGGACAGCTATTTCTGTTTTCCATCCTTTCCTTACCACTACTTTGGAAGACTTCATATTTTATTTTTAACAGAAATAGAGATAAAACAGTGACATATGCTCAAGAAGGATATGCGTGTTTGTATAAACAGGGGAATGGAAGTTTGTAGTCTATCCGGAACATGAATAAGATTTGGAGCGGTTTCATTATTTTAGCGCATCTGCTTCCCTGCTTGGCTGGAATGAACTTTTCTAAAGAAAACTAAAAAGCCAGACATTAAAATGATAGTATACAGTACTATATACAATTTATACGTCTTGATTGTGTGCGCCTGCCATGTAAAGTTAAAGAAAGAAAACATTGTAAAATAGACCGCCCTGGCTGAAGGCACCAGCTAATCTGTTAATCCCATTTTTTAGCCCATATAGTCCATCATCTTTCTTACCCTAATTTTCAGGAACTCTGCCAAAAAAATCAGTTTATGTAAGAATGAATATTCTGAGCATTCAGAATTTCCTTTTAAAACTAAGATGTAGCTCAATATGCATTAATATTCTGAATAGTGAATCTAGATATGTGAAAATGGTTGTGAACAATGTAGACATGAATATTTGTGAATCTCTTTAGGCAATGTAGTAAGTGGAAAAGTATATATTATTAAGTATACCTGATATTAGTTGTGGCATGCCTGATTCACAAGAACTGCACTTGTTTAAAAACTGCTCAGTTAAATAAGGTAATTACATCAGGCCATTTTGTGGTGGTGAGCCATGGTAGCTCAGCGCCCCTGTCTATCAGAGAGGGGTTTGGCGATTTCAAGGTGGTCCTGCTCAAGGAAGGCTGCATGGGGAAAACTTCTCTAGTCTTCCGTTACTGTGAGAACAAGTTATCTTCTGGATAATTGTACAAGAAACATTTTACAAGAAAATAAAATCCACGGCTTAGCTTCCATGCTCGCCTCCAGAGGAGGGGCAGATTGGGAAAACCTGTAGTGTTCAAAAAACCCGCAAAGTATTTTTTAATTAATATTTTTTGAAAACCCGTGGTATAGCCCTTCTGCGAAAGTCAGACCCAGGAAAGTCAAGGGACCGCTGTATAGGAACTGAAAGAATAGCCAATTTTTGTCTTTTCTCTTCTTTACTTAACAGAGATACAATGTAGTGTTTGTTTAGCATTGCTATGGATGTTAAAATAAATTGACATGGTTTTTGAGATAGTCCTCGGTATTGTGAAGAAAGTTAATTTATGAAATGAAAGACAGAGAGAGAGAGAAAGGAAGGAAGAAAGGAAAGAAAAAAAGAAAGATTATTTTGCAAATTTTAGTGAAAAATTTGCAAATTTTATTAAAATTTCTGTCCCTGATGGCATGGATAGCAAAATCCTTGGTTTTTAGAAAAGCCTTTTTCTGTTGATTCACATTAATTCTTTTGAAATGGGATAGATACAAATATACCAAGTTCTCTGCTTATACTAAAAATTGCATTCAGATCTTATTTTTCCTCTTTTAAAAAAATTGAGATTCATACGAACTTTATGCTTGGGTATCCAATTGTAGGAGCTTTGTAGAAGAATATTCACAATTGAGATCGTCAGTCCCATGAGGAATTCCAAAAAAATTCTTCTCCAGTAAACTTTTCATTTGGCACAATTTCCTTTTTAATTATAGTGCAGAACAACTTCATCTGAACAGTCTTCAGATGTTTCCAGTTTACCAGATATGTCATATGTTTAGCCTTTTTTCTTCTGTTCAATTGTGTCCAGTTCTCAGAGACTGCCTGGACATGTCCCTGCTGTTTTCCTGAAAAAAGGTTTTTCAGGATTAATTTGCCTCATTCCTAAGACTAAGAAAGTGATTGGACTAGGGCTTTGGGACTAGAATTCACAGACTCCCAGTTTGTGGCCTGGTAGCTTAACCACTGCACCAAATTGGCTGGACCCACTCCTCATGTTTAGTTTAGACGAGGATTATTATTCCCAAAAGCTACAAAACTAATGCGACTGAGTAAATTTTACTGTTAGTAATTTTAGAGCAAACAAAATGAACATGCAAGGGAGTGTTTGTTTGTTTGTTTGTTTGTTTGTTTGTTTGTTTGTATACCTCCCCTCTCTGAGTATTCAGAGCGGCTTATTCACAGTGCTCAAAATCAATCAAATTTTGATTATATAGTTGTTGATACTGTTACATTCTCAGACTGAAACACATAGGCTTCAGTCAGGTCCTCCATTCTGGAAGGAAAATACTGACTACTGATTGGCTAGACCAGGGCCGCCATCAGGAATGTTGGGGCCCCATACAGCCTAAGTGTCTGGGGGGACCCCCCCCCCCGCCATTTTAAAACTATTTTAAGTCGCCGAGCCACTCCATCCCCCGGGGATCATTTCCCGCTTCACGCCAAGCGAGGCGGTCCCATAGGCCAGTGTTTCCCAACCTTGGCAACTTGAAGATATCTGGACTTCAACTCCCAGAATTCCCCAGCCAGTGAACGCTGGCTGGGGAATTCTGGGAGTTAAAGTCCAGATATCTTCAAGTTGCCAAGGTTGGGAAACACTGCCATAGGCTATTTCAGGAACTGGGTTAAGCCGATTGTGTGGACTCATCCAGGAGAAAGAAAGAAGCGGGAGCGGCGAGGGAAAGAAAGAGCCTCCTGGCATTGGTCAGGCGGAGCATGGCTTATTTGCGGCTCCTTGGCACTTCTCCCTTCTTGGAAGAGGCCTTGTTGACAAAACCATGTGCTTTCTAGTGAGGGGAGAGGGGAGGGGGATCCCACACCTGGCAGCCACTGGCAAGGAGCTGGAAAGGACGAGGGGAGAGAAAAAGCAGGGTACCAGCAGTCAGGCAGGTGACTTGAGGGGGCACTCCCATCTGGAAGGAAGGGAAGAAAGGTGAGGGCGAGCTATGAAGGAAGGAAGGAGGAACGAAGGAACGAAGGAAGGAATGGTAAAAGGGGCGATCAAGAGAGGAATGGGTGAATGAATGGACGGAGGGTGGGAAGGAAGGAAGGAAAGAGGGAAGGGACAGGAACAGAGGAAGGGTGCAAAGAAAGCAAGGAAAGGTGTGAAAGGGGAGAGTAAGAGAGGAAGGAGTGAAAGAAGGGAGTGAGGGAGGAAAGAAGGGAGGAAGGAGAAGGAAAGCAAGAAATGGAGGGAAGGAAAGAAAGAAAGAAAGAAGGAAAGAAAGAAAGAAAGAAAGAAAGGGGGAAGGGACGGAACAGGAAGGAAGCAAGGAAACTTATGAAAGGGGAGAGTAAGAGAGGAAGGACTGAAGAAAGGGCGGGAGGGAGGGAAGAAGGTAGGAAGGAGAAAGAAAAGAAGAAAGAGGAAGGGAAGGTAAAAGAGAGAAAGAAAAAGAGCAAGAAAGAGCAAGAAAGAGAAAGAAAGAATTAGAAATAAAAAGAGAGAGGGGGAATTAAAGAAATGGAAGGAGGGAAAGAAGGAGAGAAAGCAAGAGAAAGAAAAAAGAATGAAAGAGCAAGAGAGAAAGAAAGAAAAAGAAATGAAAGAAAGAAGGAAAGAAAGAAAGAGAAAAGAAAGAGAATGAAAGAGAAATACTGTAAAAAATAGAGAGGGAGAATGAAAGAAATGGAAGGAGGGAAGGAAGGAGAGAAAGCAAGAGAAAGAAAAAAAGCAAAAGAAAGAAAAAAGGAATGAAAGAGCAAGAGAGAAAGAAAGAAAGAAAAAGAAATGAAAGAAAGAAAGAAGGAAAGAAAGAAAGAGAAAAGAAAGAAAGAGAATGAAAGAGAAATAAAAATAGAGAGGGGAATGAAAGAAATGGAAGGAGGGAAGGAAGGAGAGAAAACAAGAGAAAGAAAAAAGAATGAAAGAGCAAGAGAGAAAGAAGGAAAGAAAGAAAGAAAGACAACTCCAAAGAAAGGCTCAATGAGCGGATGCATGAAAAGAGGGATCTGGATCTCCACTTGCCTCCCCCTCGCACTTACCTGCTCCCAGCGCCAGCAGCAGGAATGCAAGCGAGTAAGCCGGTGCCCGCCCAAAAGAAGCCATTGGCTCCGGGCGGCGGGCGGTGTTCACGGCCCCCCGAACCCCCGGCCCAGCACCTCCGGAGGCCGAAAGGCGCGGCTCTCTTGCCTTCACAATCCTCGGGTGGACACAAGACCGGCAGAGAAGCCGGCCGGGCTCAGCCCTCTCCCGGCTTCCTCAATTCCGCTTCCCCAGCAGCGCAGCTTGGCTTTGGGAGGGCCGAGACACCCCCGCGGTGACTCCTCCTTCCGCGGCTGCCATCGGGGCTCCCTGCCTGTCTGCTGGCCTCCCTGCCTTCTTTCCTCACGGGGGTGGGAAGAAGGTGCGGGCTGCTGTCGGAGAAGCTCCGCAGAGGTAGAGTTCGTCGCAATCGGGGTTGGGGAGTTTTTGGCGGGCGCCGCCCCCCCCCCATTTTTCAATTTGGCCGGGCCCCTGACGCCACTCCCAGTAATAGCGGTCTATCGGCGGCCCTGGGCTAGACTGGCAGCTCCCTATAAAAGGGCTGGCTGTCAGACAGAGCCTTTGCTGGGTTGTAAATACACTGCTCAAAAAAATAAAGGGAACTCTTAAACAACACAATGTAACTCCAAGTAAGTCAAACTTCTGTGAAATCAAACTGTCCACTTAGGAAGCAACACTGATTGACAATCAATTTCACATGCTGTTGTGCACATTCAACTTTGTGCAGAACAAAGTATTCCATGAGAATATTTCATTCATTCAGATCTAGGATGTGCTATTTGAGTGTTCCCTTTATTTTTTCAAGCAGTATAATTGCCAAATAAAGAGCTGTTGTTTTGAAGCCACTCCTGTCTGCCTCTTCTATCCAACAGGTAAAATCAAAAGAGCACCTCTATCGTGCCTTGCTAGACTAGGTAGCTGCTGTTAGAATCAAAATGCTTATTTCCTGGGGATGTGGTCGGTTTCAACTCATACAATTCCCAACCAATATGAGAGCAAACAGGCAACAAGTTGGAGCAGGTTTATCTAATTAACAAATAGTAGTTATTAGATGGTTCAGTGCCATGGAGGAGATAAAATACAATTTATCTTTTGCAGGATTGATATTTTTATTGGAAAAATGTGGGGGGGGGGGTTTCCTTTACCGCCAATATTTTATGCACTGTCATATGGGTGCAATTGTTTGATCAGTAGTGTTACTTAGCTACATTAAGAATAACTCCTTTAGGCATATCAATCAATCAAAATATTTTACTTTTAGATGAAACAATCATATTTTTGTATACATTGATTTGCAAAGCCTTGTTGACTTTGGTTCTTATGTAAAAGGAAGAAAAATATAAGAAGAATGGTTTTAGTTTAAGACCTTGCTCTTTTTATAATCTCGGTAAACAAAAGACTAATATGCAGGGGCTCAAATTTAGGTACTGGAAAGCTATGTTACTTCCTTCAGCAAATAAATCACTGTTCCGTACAATGCACTAGATTAATTCAAATATAAAAGGATGTGTATATTAAGAATAAGCAGACCTATCAACAGAGGAAAATCACTGACAGGCCTTAAATATGCCCTATGTATAAGTGATGCCTTTTTTCAGACAAGTCTGTCACACTTGTTCCCTAATAACTTTTGACAAGAGGCAGGCCTTATTAGTTTTCCTGGTAGTTTATTTTAAGGAGATTGTTTAATTTGTTTTTATGGTTACTTTATCATTTTTTAAACAAAGAAAAATTTGCATTTGTGGGTAAAGTTGCATTTAAATGAGGCAAGTTGCTGGTTACAGTAAGCAAAGTACAAAGAAGTCATCTGTAAGAGAGAGACAGAGACAAACAGACAGACATACAGGTACTTTGAACAATGTCCCAGAAAGTCCATAGTTTATGTGTTCAATGCCATGAAATAAAGCAATCTATTCTGCACGCTGTAACTGTTCATCCTAACTGTATATCCTGGATTGTTTATTGTTCTGTTGTATGTGTTTGTATTGGTTTGTTGGAAGGTAAATAAAACACATTTCCTTTTATCCTTTTAATAGAACATTTTTTTCATCCATCCCTTAAATCCAGAATTCTCTTCAGATTTTATAACAGACCTGCATTCCCATATTCCGTTTACTGCACTCTTCCAGATGTTTGGAATTATAATTTTTAGACTGCCTGCCAATATAGTTGATGGCTATTCTGGCATGGATT